>NC_142627.1:16095151-16398181 GCF_059453375.1 Lepisosteus platostomus | reverse complement strand
ATTGCCATGATTATTTACAGATAAATTATGTGCATTTATAGAGGTAGTTAAAGTCTATAAAAACAATTTGAGAATTTTGTAACTCTGCTCTTTTGAAGCAGCTTTGGTTGTTGTATCTAAATCAATTTGACAGATTATTGAAGATTAATTATAAATCAGGATGAGAAAAGTTATCATTATACTGTACTTGTTAGTATGGAATATTAAGCGAGATGAAAACCTCTGCTTTTTATAACTTAACATAATTGAAATTTGCTATTATCATGAGCCTCAATAAAACCTCAAAGCCTTGTTTCTGTCACCAGTCATCTTTTAGAATTTAGCAGGGTGGAATGATTTTAAATGACTCCGTTCTCAAGGAAATCTTGTTGGCTGTTCATAATTTATCACACTGTGGGTATCGTATTATGATCGGTAAAATCTCCACACACCAATAAATGCAAATCTTGAATACTGTATATACAGTAAGCAGAACCAGATTTATTTGGGTTTGCTCTTCAATGTTACATTCACATCTAAAGGAAGGATGATTTTCCAAAACACACAATCACACATTGGTTATGCAGAAACGCATACTGTATGTACAGTAAGTAAATATGTTTAACATAATATGCTGAAAACTGTGGAAAAATAGTTCTTATATATTTTATGAAATTTCATAAAGAAAAAATCTAAATTAAGCTTTAACAATCATGATTAAATATAATTGGCCCAAAAAAAACCACAAAAACAGTGAGGTCAAGCAGATTCAGGTATTTCTCTACCAAGAAAAGGAAGAGTGCTTTGGAGACTTTACATCACTTACGTCAGTGGTTTTCAAACTGTGGTACACATGAGTGAACTGTGGTAAGTGATGTGATACGCAGAGCGCCCCAAGGTGGTACACCAGATGACCCTGGAAATTTGTTGTGTGCACTGAAAAATTGGGAATTAAAAACTGAATAATTAAAAATTATTTAAATTTTTCATCAATTATTCTTCACGGTGAAAATAATGGGATCAAAATCCCAGACATTTCTGGATATTTGAAAATTCCTCCTGGGCAGAGATACAGTTTAAGGACATGGCCAGGAAAATCCGGATGTATAGTAACCCTATCGGCCACCGACACTAGCTCTTCTGCTGAACCTGGCACAGACAGCAGTGCTAGTGTTAGCAAGTGTGGGAAAGCAGCTACAAGGTGATACAATCCAAATTAACTAAGTGCTCAGTGCTATCTTTATTATACGTGTGTGTGTGCGTGCGCTCATGTTGGTCATTGAGAATTTCTGGGGTTCCTATGAGAAGATGACTTGTAGGTGATACTTTGGTTTGGTTTGATCAGGGGTGGTACTTGATCCAAAACGTTTGAGAACCGCTGACTTATGTGATTGTTTAAAAAGGTAAAATATACAGTAAAGCACAGTGAGACATTAAAACAACAATTTATTTTGAGGCAAGACTCAAGTATCACCTAATGACAGGTTTCTGTTTGCTAGCAGCTCTTCTTTCGTCTTCCCAGAAAAAGCAGCCATTAAACTCTGGGTTTGGAGTTTATGATTAGATGCTGCGTTTATCTTGGCTCTAATGCCACTGTCTCACTCTTTACTGTGTAAAATAAAACACATATTATTGGGATAATACAGTAAATATACTTAATTGTTAGTTTTGTGCATTAAAGGAGTCTGAGCATAGTATTATGATATTTTTGCTTTTTTATTGTGCATCTTAATACAAGCAAAACGCCCCTGTATGTAATCAAGCCATATCTAATATAAATATTTAAAATATGTATAATAAAAATACAGATACCAATAATAAGAACATTTAGATGAACAATCTTAACATTCCTAACCAATGAAAACATTTAAAATGACATACTTTAAATGACTTCTAGCTCTTCCACCTTAAAACAAAATTTGATCAGTCTAAAGTTCTTAAATGTCAGTCAAATACACCAAAGCACACTTCTAAGTAAACTTGGGAAATATGAATATGATATTAATTAAATAACATTTTCAACAAATGTTATAAAACACTAGTTTTTGCTCCATCATTAGTCTTAATTAATCTTTTCTTCTGGTGTGGGTTCTGTTAATGTGTCAGTAATTCTACAGTAGTAATACATCATTCTTTACCAGCAGTCAGTTAAGACCCCAGCTCCATGAAACAACAAAGGATGATCGAGCTCCAAGAAGGTGACTATTATAAAGCCTTGGTCATTCTCAGCATGGTGTGAAACCTGTCACTCAGAGGCACAGCAACAAAACTGATTCCTGGCTTTATTTTGCTAAAGTATTGAGAGACCGCCCCCCTAGTTGATTATAATTGATTTCAGATTTTGTACTGGTTGATAGCTATTTTAACATTCATCAAAACTGATGAATGTTAAAACAGCTATAATGTTTTATATGTATAGCTTTTGTAGCTTCCATATTTCTTCCTTTACAAGCTGGCTTTAGCTCAATTTCTGAAATTTAAAAACTGTATAATCTTTGTATATTGCACTCAGTAAAAAGCAATAGTGTGGCGGATGAGATTGAAGAGTCTTCTTTCCCCCCACTTTAGTGCAGCATGTTTATGACTGGAGGACGTTTTCAGGTCCATGCTAACTGTTTATGGGCACATAATATCTGGGATCACTCAGAACTACAATCTTAAAGATGTAAGCAAAGAAAATGGCAATTCCTGCAGATTGTATAACTGCAGTGTAGTAGGATTATCAACACTGAAATAAATGTGTATTAGCAGCAATCCAGTGCAGAAGTTTCATTTTAGAAAAAAAATGTATTATAAATGATTTTTGTAGCAACAACATAATTGACAGGACTTTAGAAGTGAACATCATCATAGAGAAACAAACAGTACAGTTTCCTCTAAAGTTATGTGCTAATCATGATCTGTATATCTTAAGTAGTTAAATCACACCCCTGCCTTCTAAGTCTTTTGCAACTATCATGGCCAACCTATCCCTATAAGATATACAAAAAGCTAAATGCTTTGGGATCATCAGTGCATCTTAAGTGAATAATCAATATAGCACCTAAAGAGCAGAAATTAATCATGTTTGCTACTGTATACAGTATGATGCAATTGAAACATGTTAAACTCATGTTTAACATGTTTCATACTGTCCTTTTTTGGAAAAATATATATTTACTTTAATCCGTGTCGGTAACCATATACCATACAACGTTCTGTGTTCTGCTATTGATGAATTGATATACCTTTGGGACCAGGTAAGAAAAGAAACAGGCTAGGAGGTCCGGTTAAAAAGGATAACTAACACAAGCAATAACACTCAGGCTTGAATGTGAAAAGAAAGCTCAATTTTCCATAGAAAATGACAGGTCTTTCTGAAAGACACAATTAGAATACTGGCTGTAGCACATATCTAGTTTCTGCAGACAATTATTTTTTAGCATTTTGAGCTGACAATATCTGTGTTTCATATATTAGCATGTCAAATTATCATTTACCCCATAATACATTTTGGGGTTTCAGACCTTAGATAAGGCTGCAGTTCATCTGAATATTTTTGACAGCATAAATCATTTAGATAACAACAACAAAAACAACATCTTATATAAGCATTTTTCTATTGTGACTTGCTGACAAATAAATAAAGCTTGTTAAGATTGCATAGTGTGTGCTTCTCCTGAAAGGGTTTGGATTACTTGCCTATCTCTTATTTATTTCTCATATCAATCTGAAAACATTGTAACTACTTTACATTTTTGTTCGCATTCACAATGCCATCTGTCGTTTTAAAGTATTTTGGAAAAGGAAAAGGTGATTTTTAGTCAGATGTGCTCCTTTGGGATAATTTAGGGAACAGGGGTTACTGTTATATTTTCTTTAGTAATACAAAATGGTCAGAAATTGCAATCTTACGTTAACACAGTCAACTCGTGGTGCATGTCAAGACAGCTGTTTGCAAATGTTTCATATCATTGATTCACATGCAATGCTAACATATCTATTAAATCTAATTACTTAGAACAAAGCTACTATCAGAATAAAATGTTTATTTCTGATGATATACTGTACAGTGCAGTCCTTAGACTGTAAACAAATATGAGGCCACAAGGTTAGACTGAAAAAATAAGTTAGACTACATTTGTAAACAGAAACAGACACAACAGAAGTAACAAATACTTAAAAATCCCATAATAACTACAATCATTACTGCTACAAATAGTCAATAAAATATGTTAAAATCCATGCTTTGAGTTTAAATGGTGTTTTTCATTTTGAAGAAGTATTAGTTCTAAACAAAAGGTGTTTTGGTTTTATTGGAACTTATAGAACGAATACATGTATTTTTAATGAGTTTCTGAAAGAATGGTTGAGTATGAATGAATGTGTCCAGGTGTATAATATGGAGTGTTCTAAAAGCATAATGAAATATAATTTAGTACATGGCAATGTCTGACCTAATTATTATGTACAAAAGGCAGCTTTCATCTTTTAAAGATGGCCATTCATGGCCCAATTATAATAAACAACAAAAACAGATTTTATCAGAAACATATTACGGTAATACAGTATTAATCAGTATATATTACATTATATATAAGCTCCTAAGTATTTATAACAAGCTTGAATTTATTTTTGTATTTTTTATATTCTTTTCAATTAATTATGAAATTTCACTGATATTATGGAATTATTAAGTTCTTCATAGGGGACCTAAGTTAATACAAGCAGTAACTCAGTAGGAGAAACATGACGAGCTTAAATATGTACAAATATACACAAGTCTAAACATTAAAAAATGAAAAACTGGGTTTAAAAAAATCAAATGGATAATTTGTCATTTACTGAATAATGCACTCTATTGTTGAAGACATTTATCAATGCTGTCCTAATTAATTCTATACTGTTTTGTGGGGAAATTATGGTAATTAGCTTTTGAAGGTTATCGCCATAGTAAACTAAGGTATTTATAGAATGGAAATCACTGTAGCAAGGGAAGTACATCAGCCTGAATGCACTTGTAATCAATGAGGATTTTTTTTTTACTTTCTACTTGGTATTGTTTTTTTTTCTAGAACATTACAGTATTCTCAAAATTCTGAACATTATTTCTGTTACAAGATCTATCTTACTAATACTGAATACTTTCTCCTGTGTTTTACTCTTGGGCTGTATAGTTATAACTCATAGATGAGAACAGCATTGCTACCTCATCATATTAGATCTGAGAAACTAAGCAAAGTTGCTAAGAACCAGGATATGAAATGAAAGGAATGATTACTATTATTATTTAATGAAGCCTATGTAATATTTGATGTGACGTTGTCCATTAATTGTTTCTAGGTACAGAAAAAATCAATTGATTGATTGCTTGACTTTCCGAAAGAAGTACTTTGTATGGCATCAGTACCTTCAAATTCTTATTCTGAGACTTTTTCTTCACTGACATTTGGTATTTCAGTTGTTGTTATCGGAATACTTTAAATAAAGAAAGAAATGAACAGCTTGTTTTGCTTTTCAACATTAAATAAGAATTGTATGCTGTATGTGAAACCAGATTAGAACAAACACATAGTTTTGATCTAAACACTACAATGCATTAAAACAGACACAGAACATCCCCAAAAGCAAGAAAATATATTGACAATTGTCCATTGAATTTTAGCCTACAACCTTGTAATAATATACCGAGCATTCAAAGAAACTCTGATTCTTAGATGATAAAATATACTGTATGTAGTTTGGATTTTGATCATTTATAACTGACTGTGATACTTTTTGACGGTTTTATAAGTGCACCTCATCAGCGAGAAAGGTGATTGGGCACAAATGATTAAGTGATTTATCCTACTGAATGTCAACCTTTGTGAAAGTCAAGAAAGAAAAGCACAGAAAGAAACCAATATACTGTGCTCAATGAGAATTATGCCTTCATGCCATTGATATGTTGAAGGCTGGACTGTTGCTCACTATCTACAAGGTTTACAGCAAGCAATTTCTAATCTGGCAGGTTATCATAGTCACATACTGCCTATCAAAGATAGACCATGGTCTGGAAGACCATGAGTTATAACACCTCTGAAGGATTAAAACATCAACATATTATAAGTTTGGGACAGAACTCCACTTGTAATGATTTATAGCCACCTGACTGCACGGCACTATACTGATCAAGTCATTTGACCTCACCTGTTGCCATCCTGCAGTCTTATTCTGACATGACCATATTCCACAAGGACAACACACATTCTTCATGCGGCTCATGTAACAGCATTCTGGAGAGATGAGAACATGATGGTTATGCCATAAATACCCGACTTATCAGATCTGAACTCCGCTGAACATTTGTGGGATGAGGTGGGATGACACGAAACATGTCATTTTCAGAGAAAAGTGAACAGGCACAAACTTGTCCAGGAACTATAAGGGCATTGAGATGGAATCCCATAAGACCGCACCTGCAACTCGGCGTAATGCATGCCTCTCAGATGGATCGCTTATACTGCTCCCAGCACACGTTAGTAGCCTACAGTATGACTCTTACTGTTTACTCCCTGTTCAATACTGCTAATGGCAAATGTTGATCAGCAAAATGGATTTGCTTATATCATTTCAGTGCACCTGCTACATAAAGATCATTTTCCTGATAATTTCTTCTGATAAAAGTGAAATTCAAGTGATAAGATTTTTTTCTACCACTGTAAGTACAGGTTAGTTAACTGAAAAAATCACCTGGAATTTACTGATGCAAAGGTACGAGAATAGATATTGCTGTACAAGCATGTACAGTACATTAACTGGCTTTACATCACTGATGGACTATTATGAAAAAAGAACAAATAAGCACATTCAATACATTTGTTACATTTAAATGTTACATTTTGTAAATCCAAGTTTATTTTGTAATTAACATATGGCAATATTTCTTATTCATACTGTATGTCAGGAAATTCCAGGACCTTTATTTCAAGGTAATCTTAAGTGGTGGTGAGAGACTGAGCACAAATCTCTTAGAGAGGACGAAGGGCTGCAAGTGTTTAACTACAAGAAGGACAGCTGAGGGGCTTTGAGGCCTTCTCCAATTTTGAAGAAAACTTTTAATCAATCAGTTTCCCACCACTGAATTAAAAAAAGCAAGTTTAAAGCAGATCATTGGACAACAACAAGTCTCGAAATCATGGCTCAATACTAATTTAGCAATTCTGAACTGCAAAATATCAAGTGTGAGAAAACAATCTTTCTTTTTTGAGCTACATAATCACTAGACAATGTGACATTAACACAGGCATTCTTAGGTATGTCTTGAGGCTTACACATGGTTCAAATACAGTAATCGGCATACTGTTCTTTGGAGTACTTATTGAAAATATTTTTCTTTTAAGTTTTTCAATCAGTGTAAAAAATGACAGACTGATTGACCAAATAGGTGAGGGATTTGATAACATTTGTTTACAGAAAGCAAAATTAAGAGTATTCTCATTGTTCACTAACAGAAGAATAAAATGCTGAGACATTGCATTTCTATAGTTTAATAATGGGCTTCCAAACATATTATAGAAGTATATCTTCCTTATCACTAATCATAATGTGACAAAGTTTTACTCAACTGCTGAGAGAATATATGTGACACATACCTGTACAGTAGGCTACTTTTCATTAATCATAGAATCACATAAAGAAAATCTTCACTACCGTGTACCATTTATATAGTAAGCAGGGTTTTACAGTAAACAATATGCTTAGGAGAAGACAAAAATATGTTGGGTCTTAGTACTCTACAAAGTGAAGTTTGTTATTGTTTATAGTGTTAACATCCTATTTTGTCTTATTAATTTGTAAGTATCATATAATAAGAAGAATCCATTGGCTCAATGTGAGGTATAATGTTCAGATTAGGTTGATAACAATGAATTAAACTAATTTGTTGTGGGTGGAATAGCTATTCATTTTGAATGGAAATACTAGAATCAAGGGATATTGACAGCACAAGAAAACAAGACATAAAGGTTCCAGAAGGCATTGAAAGTAATGAAGTATTGAAATATCTCATTTTAAAAGCTGATGTGAATGTTGTCATTGCCATTGTGGCCATCTTTCTCTTTATTTTTCACCACAATAAAAAATATCAATATATTTCACAAAACCATAACTGAGGTGTCAAAAGCACAATTGAGGTGAAGTGTGAAAAGACCACCAGTGCAGGGGACAAGTCACAGGGACAAAACAATCATACTAGAACAATAGAAAACACAACATACAGAAACAACCTTACAGTGGTCATTTTAAAAAAGATTTCAAACGACTCCTGTACAGTCTTATTTCCATATATATCTTTACTCAGTCATTACTGCATTGCAGCTGTAAGGATCTTTTTTGGTACAACAGCCAAAAGTGACTTAAGCGTATGTGATGGGTCTTATGGGTTTTTACTAGGTATTGTGTTCATTAAAGAAAGAATGTCAATTATTGACATTAATAATTATTAATAAAGAAACACAGCCTGGAAATATACAGTATGTACTGTATATATTCATATCATACCTTCTTTTTCACGTTGGGCGGCAAAACGTGTGCAATGTTTTGTGAAATAAAATCTTAGAGTTCTCAATTTTGAAACGTGTTCTTCAGTCAGTGTACGTAGCACTTGGTAGGGCTTTTACATTTTTCCTTTTTTGGTCCTTAGTCCCAGGATTTCATTCACATATGAGACACAGAAGGGAGAGGAGAGCAGCAGCAAACAGGAAGGGAGGAAAGGTATCTTTGAGTGTTGTTACCTATAGCCAAGTTGCTATTGTTCCTGTCCTGAAAGTCATGTACTGGATACTAATTGCTTCTACGTGGGGCAGGACCTTCATACAGATAGGAAAGTGATAAGACAGCTGGGTGCCCTTTTAATCTGGGTCCCACACAGAACACTTAGGGACAGCAAAAAAACAGATGGAGAGAAGGGGGGTGAGGTTGATGTTCAAGGTCAGATGACCACCTGCTGAACAGCACTTTATATGGGTCTTCAGGCTGCTAACGACACCTGGGTTTACAGCATGTTATTCTTCTAGTGTTATCTGTTCAGTCATGAAACCTCCCTCTAGAAATTGTTAGAATCTGATGCATTTTGGCAGCCCGTAAAAAGCAGTTCATATTTTGTCTAAATTGAATCCTGCTAAACAGGAAAGAGCTCAACAGTGATATGTTGCTTCCCAGCTGCATCACAAAATGTGACAGTGGGAGCTTATGTACTGTTTGCAGAAAGAGATGAAAAGCACATTAGTGCCGAAGGTGCAAAACTGAAATTGAACTAAAACCAAATAAACTGGCTGAACAGTAAAAAAAAAAAAAGAAAATACTGTGAAAAAAAGAAAAAATGAGGAAAAGGAAGAGACCAGCCAGTGTCAAGTGCAAATGCCAAGATTCAAAACAGGAATTGATTTAGGCTAATGAAAGAAAGTATCAAGAGACAAACAAAGAAGTCTAGCAGAAATTAATGAGAATATGATAGGAGACATTTCTGAAACTGTAATGAAGTGAAGAGCTCACATTCTCTGTGGACATGAACATAGAGATCTAAGACCAGAGACAAGGTACTGATTCTTGACATTAATGGTGAGCAAACATGTAATGAGCTAGAGAAGGAAAAGTTCACCATCCCCTCCAGCCCTCTTGAATCACATCAGTGACCAGTTAATGAGGCTACATGAGGAAGAGATACACTGGATGCCATGGGATTACATACATAGACAGCATGGAAAAAACACACGCAGATATGAAAGCAATATCAAATAACCAACACTTCCAGCAAGACAAATATTCATAGTGAGTTCCTTAATTACAAAAGGATAGATATCTTAAAAAAACACACCATTACATTTACAAATTGGTCAGCAATGATCAGGTGGAAAACTAAAACCCCTTCCTTATATAATATCACATAGTTATGCAGCTGTCTGGTATGATACTAATACTAAGTGTACAGTAGAAGCATAAATTACATTACCATTAAGGCACCGCAAAAAATGACTTTTCCCATTTGTTTTTACCGAAATGCTTTCAGCACTCAACAAAACACAGCAAAATACAAAAATATCTACCTGTTAACCCTACAAGAATGCAATATACTGTATGTTGCAACAATGTATGCAGTGATGTTTTTGCAATGTTGCATGCAGTGATCTTTTTACAGATGTTATGTAGAATGAATGCTTTGAGGCATTACAAGAACAATACAACACATCAACTGAGAATATTAATGCACAGTAATGCTTCCACATTAGACATGTTTCACATTGCATGAATATGGGGATAAAAACGCCTAAACAACAACAATTTTCAGGTATACCAGCAAATATCAGATTATTCACACAACATGCTGGGCTTCCATTGCCTGTTTTCCTTGTATTAGACTTCCAGATCAGCTTATTTTGCCCCTTCTGAGAAATATTATTCTCCAGCATGTCAGCTGTTCTGGCTCGGAGGGTTTTCTGGCTTGTTGCCAACTGCATTTTTAAGTACTTGTGTTTCTGTTAATAACTTTGGAAAACCACAACACAAATATACAGGTTGAATTCTTTTGCTACTGACAAGATTTGCTGTTTAAATTGGGTGTTCTCTTGCCTTTGCAGGATACCCTAAGTGAGGTGAGAAAAGAGTTTGGCACTCTTGTTGCTTACGAGTACACTCACTGTTCCAGGCTGTGCAAGGGACCTCTTAAGGACAAGAGGGAGAATAATCCGAAAGAAAAATACATAATAGATCAAAAGGGTTTCATCCTGAGCACAAATGAGCAAAATAGTAATCAAGCATTAATGACAGGTTCATTAAGCATAAGTACTGTAGTGAGCCTTCCAACATGCTGTGTGAAGACGCAGTGCAAATAGGTGATGTTATACTGTGGCATCTGTTTATGGAGAGCGTGTGGGATTCTGTCCCACTAGATGTTTCTCTCTACATCACTGCTGTTTCTGATTCAAGAGTCAAACTGTAATTATGACTGAGAATGACAAAAAAGCAATCATAGGCATTACTTTCACCATACATGAAGCATCATGACTTCTTTTTCTGCATACACATCATGAAGAAGACAGACCTAATGTCATGGTAAGGTGACCCAACTAGAATTATTCCCACCTTGTGTACAACTACACCACCTAGCAAATACAAACGAGTGCTAGGTCCCCTCTACTTCACCAAAGGTTCTGGTCATCTCCAAGAATCACCAATGCACACAGACACTAGTATCGTTTTTAGTGCCTTTATACCCAAAGAAAAAAAAACATCTTCTGTGACGCTAATGTCTGCCTTTCTAGAAGTAACTAGTTATCTAACTAACTACCACAACCTCTGAGAGCTCAAGGAAAGAAAGATCTCCCTCCAGCTGATCTCTCTCCTCCTCTGGAACCTGGGGCAGACCCTGGAGAGGTTGCCGGGCTCTCTCTTGTTCATTTGTTGCTTCTTCCATGAACACAACTCTGTAGAAGTACTGTATACTGCATGCTCCCCTCAGGTTCAAACAGCCATTGACCATCTGCAATTCATAGATAATGGATCAACTTTTTCTGAGCTATGTTCTTTTCATGGGCAAGGAAATGCTGTATTGGTGTACTGTAAGTCCTTTTGAGAATGCACTAATAGTCCCTCCACCTGTGTCTAGCAGATCAGCCAATCTATACTTTTCAGTCAAGTACTGAAAAACCCTGCGACTAAAGCTGGACACCAGCTGTTTCTTGACTGCACTAGTACTTTATAATATTTTTAGTGTACTACTGACAAAATAGTATCATTTGTATTTTACCTACATATACTACCAAGTAAAACAAATTTTATTGCCTCCACCTTCCCACAAAAGGAATTTAAACATTTATTTTAATATTTAATGCATTATTTAAAAGCTTTATATTGAAATGCCAGTAAGATGAATAATTTTGAGATGATGGAATGGCCATGTTCAATAAAACCAGGCTTTGGGGAAGCCAAAGGGATGATTTAAGCATATTGTAAATAAATTAAATCGATGCCTAAATATGTCAAATTTATCAAGACAGGCTACACAAATATTCACACCAGTCCCTTTAACCCAAGTGTAATGTCTGGTATTAGGGTTCATCACTGTGTTGTTAAAATATGCTAAAATTCCATTTGTACTCTTTCCCCTTGTTTGGCGCATACTGTAGATGTTAATAAACACTGTCATCTTCTTCCTTACATACACCTGCACGGTTAACAAAAGCTCTTTAATTACCACACCGACTATTAAAGAATCAGGCGTTAACGTTTTAAAAAACAGAAACACAAGATTGCTTATCAACAACTACTGTATAAATAATTCTGTAGCTAAGTACAGTATAACCTCCTCTGATCCCATTCAATAGGCTGATCTTATTGTCATCAGTGTACAATTCTTTCTTCTGCACAAGATAATGAAAAATTGCTCTCTCTTCACTACATCTCCATATCTATTAATGCTGTAAAGCGTCCACATTAAAAGTCTGAATGTCTGAATTAAGCAAAAAAGAGAACACTAAACAAGATAACAAATAATGTAGCATAAAGTACTATTGCCCTTTAAGAGAAAACCATACTACTGTATTTTCATCAAGTTTCTTTACTGGTCTTAAATTAACCATGTTGCACTTTACTTGCTGTGTGTAAGTAAAACTAGTAAAAAAGATCATGAATATGCTCAATTACACTAAACTGTCTATCTCTGGGAAAGTCAGAATACTTTCTGTACTGTAGCCACCCCTTGCTTGCTGACAAGATGAAAATTCATACAGTAGGTAAATGAGTCAGTGTTACTGCCACCATCATTACTGTCTCCAACTTCATTGCACTTACTCACATGCACACTAGCACTCCTGACATAAACAGTGACAGGTAGCTCGAATACATACTGTAGATATTGCTTTCTGCAGTGTATCCATAGTTAAGAACAAGCACAAGAACAGAAAATTCGGACATACCTTTCCATCACAAGAGAATGCAGTATCAATAAGATCCATATCTTATTAAGTCTCTGACTGAAGCTTGGGATCTCACAATGAGCCAAAATGATTACCATAATAACTACATTACAATATAATTATGTTGGTTTGAGTTGTGAAGAGCTTTTGAAAATGGCATAGCCACTTGTATTGAAAATCGAGCATCCTTAATTCCAATAAACTTCCCTCTTTGGAAGAAATTAATTGGCAAACCCTCAGAGGGGTCTCATTTTAGTTTCATTTCACTGGCAATTAAAAAGACAGAAATATGAATCAAATTCACGGAAAGTTTTGTGACTATGAGAGCACTTTTTTTCTGCACAACAAATCTATGGAAAGTAACTGACAGGCATTAAAATACAACAGAAGAGTATCGAAACTAATAGTATTTGTTATGTTTTTAATGCCTGTCAGTATATATAAATATTGGGAAGGAAATAAACTACTCACGATAAAAAGAATTATTTTGAAACCTTAAAATTAACGCTTTTACTTTATTTTTTGATTGAATATACTAAACTTGCACTGATATCTACTTATAAAATCATTCTAAAATGTCTGTGCATTACTTCACAAGATGCATGGGAGAACAACATACTGTACTGGGAAACCAAGATAATGTATTTTGTTTTTTTTTTAAACCTTGATACAGTGCATGAACTTTGTATTGACTAGATATAAAAGGTCAACATAATTGTAAATGTGCAACCTCGACCAAAATCTCAGCACAATGTTATCATCGGAAACATTAAGAATGAAAGAGAGCCAACTGATTACTTTAACTTTCAGGATAGAAGGTGTAAAAACACTTTCTGCTTTAGTTCAAAAATAATTTTAAATATATAAGAAGTTTGGATTTTTGACATTTTCAAATGATTCAATTAAAGTAGCATTATAAATTAAAATAGTGATTTCTTTAAAAATTTCAGCCTGCTTGAAATATGGCAATAATATGGCAGCTGGTAAAAGAAAATCAGTGCTTTGTAATACAGTATATCCATTTCCATTATTTAATTACTGTTATTTACCCATTTTGTTCTCCTTTAATTTATTTATGTGTTTCCATTGCTAGGAAGAGGGAAACTGTCACAGTGATTTTCTATTCTTGCATTCACCTTTAGACCACAAAGGCATGTATAATAATAACCTATTTATTTTGTTGTACTGTATGTTTTTATTGAACACTGTGATGCATATTTTTCTACTGTAACCTTGCTGTAACACTGATTTAAGAAAAGGTGTGCTTAAAATACTTCTTTAGAATATTTATGACTTTTCTTGAATAAAACAACTCATTATTTTACACTGTATAAGTATATATGCGATACTGAAATACTAGAAACTTCAATGAAGCCCTAATTAGTACTACTAAGCCTAGTAAAACTTGTTTTAAATTTTGTAATGGTTGAATAAGGTCTGACTTGACTGTATGACTTTTTACCTGAAAGCAGAGAGAAATATCACAGTGAAAAGATTACAAAGCATACAGTATCGCTATTGTTGTATGTTACTCTGTCAGTATTAAAAAGGCTTTCTTGTCAAGGCAATTACAGTACAATAGTTTCATCTATGAATACAATAAATAACAGAGTTAGAAGAACATGCACAAAACTCAAGGCAGCTGAAGTCAACGTGATATAGACTAAAGCGAGCGTCAAGACATCTGTTGGAAAACTGTTTGTACTGATACAGTATGCAGCAAGTTGCAAAATAGATTTCCAGTGCTTCCTCTTAACTGCAATGTCAGGAGCCTTAACTCAGTCTTTATGTGCTCTGTGCCTGTGCACATTTACTTCAAAAATTACAGACTCATCCAGCTATTGTGGAGCACAGTACATACAGAGTGGCAGCAGGCCATCGCCTGGTGATGGTGACACTGAAAGAGACACCTGTCACAGGGCCATCTGTCAGCAAGATGGCCATCTGTAGCAGTGGAATTCCAGTTGCTTCTCCTACCTTCTTGCCTTGGAGTAGCTTTGGCAGAACACTTAGTTCTCTGCACTTTGATGATGAGACACAACATTCACTTCGCTATGGAATTTTGTTGGCCACTGCCAGATCTTTAAAACGTACAATCATGAATGCATCTGTCATCTTGGCAAATATAACTGTTCTACTGTTTACAAATTACCTTTTAAACCCTAAGATTTCGTATATATAAAACACAAATTCATACAATTGCTTCTCATGGTATGCAAAAAGAAAGTCTAAATTAGCTGATCATTTCTACTAATTCTGTTTAAAGCAAATACAGTAGAATACGAATATGAAAATTATTAATTAATTTTAATATTCTTTATTCTTGGCATTGATTTGCCTGTTTTTTTCTTTTGCAGCATGCTTCTGTCTTTTGCAGCATTTTTGCAGCAGGTTTCACGATTTATTAACAAATTTTTTTGGCAATGAATTGGCAATTGTGCAAAATGTAATAATGATGAAAGTATAGGTCTGTTGTTTCTTTTGATAGTTACATGCCGATGACAGAAAAACAACAAAGCAAAAGCAGAAATCCCAGTCCATTACACAAATGTTCAATGTGGGTCATGTCTGGCATTTTGGGCACCAACAACATTCAGGTTTGTCATCTTGCGAGAAGGCTGTTGTTACTGAAGCAGTGTGACG
The DNA here is from genome assembly GCF_059453375.1 of Lepisosteus platostomus. Taxonomy (NCBI): domain Eukaryota; kingdom Metazoa; phylum Chordata; class Actinopteri; order Semionotiformes; family Lepisosteidae; genus Lepisosteus; species Lepisosteus platostomus. The sequence goes on along the minus strand of NC_142627.1, from coordinate 16,382,627 downwards.
ACATTCATTGTCCTGCTGGAAGGAGGTTGTGTGCAGGAAGAGCAGCAAATTACATCCTCAGAGTTGATCAATGTGACAACATGCTGCCCAGTTGTTATCAATGACTATACATAGAGCTCTGTAGCAACTGAACATTTGAGTCCAGCCATCAGGCTTGGAGCTATGCTTAAGGAGGTCAAGTGTCATGACCTGTAGTCTCTCAGATCACACTCTATTAATGACCGACTGGGAACAATTCTCCCAGAGAAGAATTTGCATGCCGCGAATAATCTAGACAGCAACAACGTATTGTTCTTTTGATGGGTGAGGCTTTTTGTTGATTTCTGTGTCTTTGCTCTTTGATTTTCAGACTGCTTGACAGTCAACAGGTTAAATCACCTCATCACTTGTGCCCAGTCGGCTCTTATTAAGTGTTGATTCAGAGCTTATGCGAGTCAAAAAGTGTATCATAGTCAATCATGCATGATCAATTAATGAAAATACAGCCCAAAACATTTAATTACCAGAAACTTTTTTTAAAAAAAACATATGCATATATGTTTCTTAATGCTTTGTATTATTAGACATAGGAGGCTAACATTTAAAGGCAACCTTCAAGTCAATGTATTTTACTATTTCCAACAAAGGTTTACAGTTTTGAAGAGTAGTGAAGAAATTGAAAGTATTTTAAAAAGGGACTTAGAAATATGAAGGGTGATTTTCATTTCAAGAGCATCCTGAAATTATCAAGACCAAATCACAAAGAAGTAATATCTACGCATTGTTTTATGATTACATATCTACGCATTGCTTCAATACATTACATATTTTTGAGAATATTGAGAATCACTCAAATGTTTTAATCCTACTGTTAAATAATCTGTTATTTATGCAGTCCTTATTCTTACTTTCCTTCTCTGACGAATTTGAGCCAATTATTTACAGTATATTAAATTAGTATATACAGTACAGGCTCATGCCAGAAATAATTACCCCTCCCTCTTTCCTCTATCCTGCTGTGTTTTTCCATAACATGTGTCATGAAGGCACATTTAGATATTATATGTAAATGAATATCATATCATAGATATTAAAACCTGTTGAGTTCTAAGAAAGAATGGAAAAGTTGTTTATATATGTCAATATACAAACAAATTAGCAATTACAATGACAGAAGAAGATCATGGTTATATTCATTTAAATTAATAGTTGTAATCAATGTGTTAGTGGCAACAGGAGGAAGACGTTCACTGTGTATTAGAGTTGACAAACACCCTTTAAAAGACTGAAACTGACGCTTACAAAGGAATCTACAAAGGAAGTTTATTATTGGGAAATGTCATATTGTAATATATTTCTCAATAATGCCTGAGATACTGTATACTGGAATTACATCGACGAGTACTTTATGTCACCCTTGTAACTTCCTATTGGTTTACTTGATACACAGCACAGAAAAACAATGTGGGCATTTAATTTTATGGGTAATTAATCTTGAGTTTCCATACATATTGTCAGTTCCCCGCTCTCCTTTTTAAAGCAATGAAAGCAAAGATGAAATATTTGCAGAAAAATAAACCACATAAGTAGTAAGTAGTAAAAATTCTCAAAAAAATGAAAGTTACAAATGAATTTGAGAATATAATATTGGTTTTGGAACAGCAGAAATCAAGAAAAAAGGAAGGCTTCCTTTGATTAGCTTAACTTTTAAAAGAAAAAAGCAGAAGGCCCATTGAAAAAGAATACTGTTTATATACCTTAAGAAAGGATTATTAACATAATTATTAAGATTATTTTTTATTAACATAAAAACTTTAAAAAAAAATACTCGCAAAGTCATGATGTTTCTTTTCATTCATCTCTATTAAATAAAACACATGAAATACAAACCAGAGAGCAAAAGTGGAATTTACATGTACATGTAAGTGAATCTAAAACCAAAAATAGTACCAAAGCATTTCTTTGACCAGAGGGTTTTGGGATTATGGAACAAGCTGAATAATGACGTTATTGGAGCCATTATACCCCTGACTTCTTTCAAGAAATGGCTGGATAACATCCTTGGATCAATTAACTACTAACTGCTGAATGGGCTAGATGGGCCTAATGGCCTCCTCTCATTTATAACCTTTACGTTCTTATTTAATAAAGTAAGCAAAAAAATAAAAACGGTCACAGATTTTGTTTACTAGCATGTGTATGCATGGTGGAAAGAAGGATGATATCTGTCTGATGAAAACATTACTAAAAACTGTTCTTCAGTATGGGCTGCAATTTTTAATGCTACGATAAAGAATGGTCACCCCCAAACTCCAAACCACCCCCAATCCTCTGCCAAAGAACACAAGTGAACCACTTCCAATAATTGTAGCGATAGATTTACTTATAAGTTAAATTAAAATATCTGAATTTAAAAGGTGTAAAACTTTCATACAAATGCTGTTTTTAAACCTGTGTATTGCATTAGTCCTTCTTAGCAAGGAAGAACGGGAAAGGAATCTCATTCCTGCAGTTAACTGGGCCTTGAATAATGGAACTGGATTTCTTTGCTTTTTATTCTTCTGGTGCAGTCTTTCAACAGAACCGAGACAGCACACATTTATCTGATGTAATGCCTTTTCTGACAGCTCCCCTCCAAAAGCAAGTGTCTCTTTAGATTCACCAGGGTACATCAAATGAAGCATGTCAAAATATTTGCTCATTGGTTTACAAAAGATAGTTAAATCAGCAATTAATACTCCAATACTGAGCTTTCGTTTCTTCCCTGAGGAATGCAGCAGTATTGCTAGAGCAGAAAGCCCAATTTGTTAAGCAGTCTGAAGCCTAAGATGAGAAGAAAAACAGTTCCCTTTTGAAGAATCACACCTGTCACTGCGTTCCATGGTATCAAGTAAATCTCCAGTGAAAGCTTAATATGGTTTTCCTGCTTTAATAAGGCAGTGCTTTTAAGGGATTGTACTGGAGATTTAAAAAAGACAGGCTTTCTGGAAACTCTGTGTTGTAATTTACTTGAAAGCCAACTGCAGGGACATGAATAGAAATCCCAAACTGATAGCTTTTGGTTATGAGTACAGTTAAACATCCGTTATCCGAAGGTTCAGTGACAGGCTGTTTGCTTCAGTGACTATAGACAGTGCAATATAATTTGTTTTAAGAGCAATGTGTAAAATAATATAAATTTTCTTTTAACTCCATGTGGTTACAGACACCCTATTGTTCTCCTTCTTAATTCATGTTTACTAAATAAGAAAATATGTTCTTAATCCATTATATATTAATTGGTTACCTATAATATTGAAATACAATTATTATTAACCAATTATTTGAACAAAAATTCAATATGGATATAAAGAAATGTCATTGTTCTTCAATTTGCGAAGGATCAGCATAAAAACCATAGGTAGACTTGCTGTATCAGATTCTCTCACTGGCTGAATGATCTGTACTACAGAGTACTGTATATAACAATTATAGTCAGTTGTTAGGGACAAAAAAGATCCTAAAGTACTAGTCTGAAAGACAATGTATTTGTTTTTCATTATACACAGCTGTATAGATTGTAGAAGATAGCCTTAAAAATGTATTTCTGCATAAAAGTAAAATATTGGATGGAAGGAATGGAAATCAAAAGAAGAATTGTGTGGCACTTTACAGGTACAGTATATCACTACTACTTCATTACGTCCATCAGTTCAATAATAATGAAAAACTAAAGGACCGTGTACAGAAAATATATTGATGACTACACTATGCACATACTAATTTCAACCAATTTGGAAACCTTGCATAATAACATGAGGTATGAAGCCCTTTTCTCTATACCCTTGTTGCTTTAATCTACCATATTTATTGCGCAAATCTAAAAAAAAAAATCGACCACACTTCTCTTACATCACTTTCTTGAAGATTTCTTAGAGAAAAACATATAAGACTGTATTTTACTTCAGATGTTTAAATTCTGCACCAGTGTTTGACTATGAAAAACAAGTAAATTTTAAATAATTCACTTATTTATCAGTAAAAAATGTTCCCCAGTCTCAGATAATAGAGTAAAATGAATCACACTAATGTTATTTCCATGCAAATTGTAGAAAATGAGTTTCAATGGAAATTCACTTTGCAGAAATATACAGCAAATTAAATGTGGTCATGGAACATTTTCCATCAAGTCTGTAGCCTTACCCTTTCTGCATGTGTTTGAGACAGTGCAAAATCTGTCTCTTATTTTAATAGTGGAGTCCGAAGAGTCTCTGGGTCTCAATTTTTATAATTTGTTTGCATACAGTAGGTCTTGTAGGTTACATTTTTAAATTGAAAGTTTTCTGAGCAGAACAGTAATTTTTTAGACTATAAGGAAAACATATAACGTTATATATTTGATAATATAACAAGTTTAATGTCATAAATGCATAAATTATAACAACAATAAGATGTCTACACTGTGTTTGCAGCTGAACCTATGGTGTAATTGAAAAATTAAAGCACACTTCATAAGATACATTAGGTACATAAATTAGATACAAAACTTTCAATACAATGGTCAACAAAATAACCAGTGATAGACCTTATGTTTACCTCTTTACTGTAATCCTTTAACTTAGACTTTACAGTAAATGGTTAAACAGGTTAAACACAAGATCATCTATAAAAAAAACATCTTTCATCTCTACATTGGCACCTTTTTATGCCAGGTTTCAGGAAGGCATCTGTGACCATTTTTAAACCTGACCCAGATTTCTGCTTTTGGTCACATCAGAAACGACCTAAATCTTTCAGGGACGCTTTAGTGTCCATTATCATCAGTGAGCATACTGTATGTAACGAAGGAAACTTCATCATTGTGATCTTTGCATCTTTATCTGTCTGCTTGTGAGAGGCAACCAGGCACTCACTGGGCTTGGAGATTCTGTCAGTTTCAGAATCATCAGCAAGGTAACAGCATAACTTACAGGACTGACAATGAACCAACAGGCCTAACAACAACCGTAAAGCTTATTCTAGCCAACAGCAAAAAATGAACTTAAGACCAACAGGCCATGTGAACTAAAAATGTTAAATCTAACTGTAATCCTAATTGAAATCTGTTTTAATAAAACCAAATATTACCCTTATTCTAAGATTGTCCCAACCATTGCAATTGTACTGCAAATGATATAGAGTTCATAATTCTGCTCAATTTAGACACTCGATTAGAGAACACATAGGAAGGCTGATTAGTTTCTCCCTTTTTTATATTTTAAGAGAATGTCAGTTTCCCTTTCTTTTATCTTCCTCTTTTATGATTTTGGACTTGGAGTAGTATACACAAACTTGAACAGTTCAATTGCAAAACGAATGCAGCATTGATAGGCATACTTGTGTTAAGGAAAATGCAATGTTTGTAGATATTAATCTACATTTTAAATGTGTCATTCTACAATGGAAAATATTTGTGTACTATGAGACTTGTTGCTTTAGCGATTGGATTCGTTGCCTAGCTCTAATAAGGCCTAGGTCTAAGGAAGTATAGTGTTTATAAAGTATTTAAAAAATTTTAATCCATGGGACTTTGTTTTGTGATTTTTGTCATGGCACCACGACCACTTGGCCTGGTGATAATGCGTTTCTCTTTATCTCTGTGTCATAAAGGATAAATTATATTTTAAGTATCTTCAGCTACCCTTATTGTGTTTCCTTAACATGGCTATGACATACTCCTATAACCAGCGACATTGGTTCATTTATTATCTGCATGAATATGCCAGTTTGACTGCGTTTGGAATTCTTCCCAGAATTTCTCCCAGCTGCATGATGCTGCTCCTCTGGCAGTGTCCTTGGGAATGGATTTCATAATATACGCTTCCTGGGCTGAGCTCCGCACAAGAGTTGCTACTGGCTGCCCAGCCCTTGCCTTGTTTTATGACTTACTTGATATTTTATACATCAGCTGGACTGCATTTTTGTCTAGTCTGTTAAGACAGTGTCTGAATGCATACTGTACAAACCTGGCTGGAGTAACAAGCATGACACACTGTACAACTGACTTTCTGCATTAACATTTTTTCTTATCTTTTGATTGTAGCTCTATAATGTGAAAAATGTATAATTATATGGGATATTATTTTTGCAATGTTGCCACAATCATATTTGTTTGTTTGACCTATATTAAATATACTGTATTCACTGTATACTATATTTGCAGAACATTTAAAAAAAATGTTATACTGACTGCATTTTTAGGTAATAGTGCTATTTTATCTTAGTGCACATGTCAGTAAGGCCCAACGTAAGAAACAAACGCACAGAAAGAATTACAAAATGACAAAAACTGTAATATCTGAACTGTTTCAATTAACAATATTAATTATTTATTAAAATGACTTTGCATGGGGAAGAAGTTAGCATTTTCACTCTATTTCAAACCTTTAAAACATGTCTGAATGTTACATACTCAATATCAAAAGAGAATTAGTATTTATAACTCTAATTTTCCTGTGGATGTTGTAATTTTTTTGTAGTTGGTATATTTGAAATTTTATTGAACAGACATGATTTAGGTAAGTTGATTATGCTGATAAACATTTGTTATCAAAAACTGATAAATACTGTGTCTACTGTGAAAGGCACAGACTAATAGTGTGTGCGACCACTTTTGGAAGCAATATAAGGTGTATGTCCGCAAAGCATTCTTTGCATTAGATGCCACATCTTATCCCAAAGACGTCATGTGGGCTCATGCCCAGTGAGACACATTCACAAGGCATAAGGGTCACATTCCTATCTCTCAAGAAAGCCACTATTACACAAGCAGCTTGAAGAAGTGGATTTGCTTTCTGGAAAGCAGTGGTCTGCATGCCTGCACGTAGGGCAGAATATGAGGTCTCAGATCTTGATCAATGTAGCACAGTGCTGTCAGGTGGCCATTAATCACTACAGGTGAGGCTTCATAACTAGTTAATACTCCTGCCCAGTCCATCACACTTGCATGATGATGTGTTGATTTTGGAGATGAATCTTGACTCACAGCCTCCCAGATTGTGGACTGTCATTGACAGACTGATTGGCTGTATAGGCTTGTAGGCTAGAAATTACTGGCTTTGATCACCCATGTGTTCACAAGCCATGGTGCACTTACTTAATGCAACCTCCAACATGATAAAGTATTGTTCCCTCGATAAGCAGAACATATTGAGTATCTTCTTGATTCCCTTTTCTTGATTTTTACCAGGTTTGGCATTCAACAAACAAAATCACCTCCTTACCTGTGCCCCATCCACTCTTTCACTAATGAGGTACTTTAGTGACAACCACGTTAACAGTAAATAGTAATATTTGAAACAGAAACAACAAACACAATGAAACTGCACTAACGCATCACATCATCACACCACTTCATTAGCCACTTATCCAGTTCTGTAGCTAGGGAAGCACTGGGTGCAAGGCAGGACATGGCCTGAATGAAACCCCACACACTCACACCAGGGCCAGTTTTTAAGGAAGCTTATTAACCTAAAATCATGTCTTTGAGCTGTGGGAAGAAACTGTAACACCTGGAGAAAGCCCACGGAACATAAAAAGTCGATGCAGATAGCACCCCAGGAATTAAACCAGGGGTCCCAGCGCTACGAAGCAGCAACACTTACCACTGTTCCACTGTTCCACCCTGCACTAACACTTTACTGCTTAAACCATACATTTATAGAATATGAACAATACAACAAATTAAATCTATGATCCCAGTATACCCCTAATCTTATAATGTGAATGGTTTATTTTGCTTGAACGTAGCCTAATACCTTAATGTGCAATGAAGCACAAAGAATCATGCTAAATATGTATACATTTTGCAGAAAATGATGTTTTATTACAAAGTAAAATAATAGTCTTCTGTGCACCTATTGCTTGCTATATAACTAGATAAGCTGTATTTGTCATGGAGCACTTACTGTAGCTGTTGTTGTGGTAAATTATCTAGCACTTATTTTCAATTGCATCATCCGTGCCAAAGTAGCGCATTTACAAGATATAATGGCATTGGACACTTTTTACAACATGCAGCACAGGGCTCCGAAACTACAAAGACTCCATTCACACAATTAAGAATTAAGATAAACATTTTTACTAACAAGTCCAAAACGTACCTGAAAAGAATGCATGAGCATGAAACTTAAAGATGTGACTTTTTAACATTTTGTGCAGAGGCTTATGTACGATTATTTAGTGAATAACATTCAATTCAGTTCCAATTTAACTGAAATAAAAGGTCCATCTGTGTTAGGGCACTATGGTCAGAATATTGCTAAAGCATTTAAACATAAATTTTATGGTTTCTCAATATAAAAACATAAATAACAAATACCCTGATTCTCTCAAAACTTAATAAAATAAAAATTTAATGTTCCAGCCCAAATGTTATTAAAGCATGTAACTATGTACCATATATTAAATATTGGATTGGATTAAAGCTTTTCAGAAAAAAACAACAGTATCTATTAATTTTTTCAACATGCTCATTAGACACTATAACCTTCATGATTATTAAAAGTGTTTCCTGCCTAGGTTAAAGCTGGCCTATCAATGGTCGATTTGTCAGAGTCTTGTAGGAGATGACTCATATTTGTTTTTGGCCTGAACAGGACCAAGCAATTTAGACCAGTGCTAGCTCGATACTAGTGTGACTGAGAATTTGGTACTTAAGCAGAGGCGTGTGGAAGATTAGTCATACAGAGAAAGCAAGAACAGGATGGGGTTTTAACTATGACAGTCTTCGTAATTATAACTGGAGCTGTCTATAAATAAAGTACATTTTGGCATTTTGTTTGATGTATGACACAGACTATTCCACCACAAGCATGCCAGTCAGCTTTCACTTGTACATCACACCAAGAAGCATTCAATTTGATAAATAAGGCACACATCCAATGCACAACAAGAAAGGGATTTTTAGTTACGTTTAAAAAAATAAATTTTCACTGCATCTGAATTCACCTGTTCTTTTCCTGACCACACCTGCTCCCATTCCTTGTTCAGCAAAGAGGAATGGCAGGATACTTTCCACACTGCCCAGGTCCTGTCACTGATCATGTAAGCTGCGCTTCAGTGTGTTGCAAAGAAGGCAGGCGTACTGTATCGTGGAGCGCAGTGCCAAAGGCTTAATTAACATCTAATAACATAAGTCTTTCTAACTGAAATTAAAATGGGGAAGGGTGTTTATAGCCATTGAGCTAGTGTTTTATTTGAGCAGACTCTGAGTGTAAAAAGGTTTTTCATATTGTTTTAAAGTTAGTCTTAAAATCAACACAATGTTGGTTTAATGTAATGAACAGGAACAGGTAAAGGTTTATTCCCTACTGAAAGGAAAATATAAGAGACACATGGAATGTTCAATAGATAGGAATGTCACTTAACTACACTAGTGTAAATGTGTTAACACTGCCCCAAGTAAAATTTTGTTCATTTTAATTTTAAGAATTAGTCCCTTTAACACAAATTGTTAACAACCTGAATAACCAGGTTCACCCAATAAACAATGTAAAAAATGATGTAATTGTTTTTTAGTTACAACTTAGCCAGAACAACAAAATATCTACTGCCCATCAGTCAAATGTAATGTCATTTTGACATATTCTCATTTAACAGTACTGATGACACCACATTTCTTATGCAAACAGCCACAGCACTTCATTCACTTTTGTCAGCAAGTAGCCAAATCCACAGTTACAATGACAGCTAGCCAGGCAGTGTCATGATCATTTCATGATAATTTTCCTTTTATTGCTTATTATCATCATTAGATACTGTATGTTAACCATGATACTGTGTACTGTACATTAGAACTTTATTATTACAACTTGTTTCCTCTCATTGTAGTATAATACCTCCTCTGTTGACAATCAGTCATAACATTTTGTCAATAAAGGACATTTTTATTTTAAGAATACAGATTAGGACATTAATTTGTAAATGAGTATAAGAAAAAAATATATTCAGTATTTGTACCAAATACTATACACATTTTGAAGCCTCACTAATTTCAACAGGAACTGTAAGTACTGGAATTTATTACAGAAGCCATGAGGTGCTTGTTGTTCTTGTTTCGCCTTCCTTTCCCCTGCTGTTTTCCTCACTAATATGTTGTGGTTAGGTGAGGTGATAAAGCTTGCCATCCAGTCTTCATTAAAGCAGTGCTGCTTTTGCCTTAGAATAGCAAGCTAAACAGTGGAATTAATTACACCAAATGTCATACGCCTGAAGATTAGAAAGAGAACTGCACTACTCACTAGGGATTGTAAGAAAATCTAAATAATTAGTCCCAGAAGAAATCCATAGAAAAGGCATCATTGAAAAAGTAACTAATAGTTATGCACATTTTTAATCATATTTGACCATTAATGATGATAATTTCAGAAAAATGCAATTAAATTAAAATTGTGGAAAAATAAGAGCGACCTCCACAATGCACTGTTTATAAACTGTAATAAACTGTGAAATGTGAAATTACCAAATAGCTGTTTTGGCTGTCTTTACTTCATATTTGTAACAGATAGCTTCTTTTTAATACAGAATTACTGTTTTAATCCTGTCTCGACATATCCTTTGTTCCTATGTGCTGTTGATGTGTTACTTGCAGTGTAAAGGTCTTCAAGAATTTCCATGATAGGCTTTCTATTTTATTAAAATATTATTAATCAGAAAGGGACATTTCATTAAATTCTTACAGCGTAAAATCATATCTCCATATGTCCAATGGTTTGGGGTCTTTGTCATATTAGTAACATTGGCATCATGCTTCATTCTATAAGAAAAGTTATTATCAAACTCAGACTACCCACAGAGTCTTCAATAGGCTTCATTTAGATTTTATGATCTTGCCAAAGAAAATCTAATAGAATAAAGCATAATGATTCTCTTTCTAATATCAGTTCCTGCTGTGAGCTATTCCAATCCAAAATATAAGGTTAATGAATAAAATCAATAAGAAATACAGCTTTCTAAATAATATTTCTATAGATATTTTTTAAATATACATATTTTTCATTAGCATTTATATAAAACGCTTGTAAGTAATGACAAGGGAAGTTTCTTTAATTCCTATAACACATTGCTATCCAATAAAATCAAGTTCTTGTATATCTAATAATAATATTATATCTTTTAATTTAATTTAATTGTCTTTTAGAAAAAATAATAAGTCTAAGGCAGAATAAAAATTATTTGAAAGATGTACTTACAGAACAACTTTTGGGATAGATTTAGGACAGATTTCTGCTGTAGCTCAGTGAGAATTTGTTTTACATGTTCGTTTTGCAAAGAAGCATTTATTAGTCTAACGGTAAAAATTAATGTTAAAATATTAGAGAATAATCACAGATACTCCTTTCCCTCTTGATTCAACTCAGTTTAAAAATATGCAAGCTTCAAAACATCTGTCATGTACAAAAATGAAATATAAGTTCTCTAACTACATAAAACAAAATTAATTTCTATTGTAACATCTATAGATGTTAAAACAAATACTGCCAGAACAAAAAGTTGCACCTGTGTGTTGGGAATAAAAAATAACAATTCTGCAGATGCCAGGAATTGTACATCTACTTGTAATTTTCTACAATACAATCTTGACAAAGCAGTACATCAAACACTAAGTGATATCAGATTTTCAGAGCCTTTTCATCTCTTGTAGATGGAAATGCTAATTATGCTAAATTCTTTAGAATACAATTCAAATATAAAGAAAGATCCATGTATTTCTTATCATTTAACACGAATACTGTTCTTTCTAACATACTTTTGAAAGTTTGCTTAATCCTGGTTATTTAATGTGTTTTGTTAATTTGCTAAGGGGAACACAGTTTTGCTTTGTGACCAAAATAACTTGCTGAAGGTAATTCTGAATGAAAGTATTTGCTATTACTTATTTTATTAGCTGTTTATTATTTCCTATTTTTACTTTTAGTCTTGGATTACAAAATTTAAATGCCTATTAAGGATAAAAACAAATTAATCACTTATGACTACGACAAATTCACAAAATAAGTAGCAAAAATGCATTTTATTAAACCAAAACTACTTACAGTATATGCATTATGTTGAGTAACAAGATTAATCAACAGGGCCCACTTTGAAAGTCACAGGCTAGTAGCATGTGAGGTCACCTTTCAAATCAATACAAGATCTATATTTTGAAATGTATGCTTATGCTATTCCTTGTCCTGTTTCCTATTCCTTTAATATAGCATTGACATGCTTGTGTCTGTTAATTGATCTCTGAGCCCTAGATGAAACATTGTTTCATGAACAGGATGAAGCCATTCAAAGGGGCAGCAAGGGAGGTCCCATGCATTCACATTGATACCAATCAGAGACTCCTGCCAAGACCTTCATACTAAGATAACCCCACCGATTGGGGTGTTTTATAACCAATTAGGATATCATTCTGCACCATGCTCAAGGATGGTCTAGACAAAAGCTAGATTCATCACTAAACAGGGCTCCACTACTGGCAAGTCTACCTGAGACGTTGCTTTCACCACCTTAATCTGTTGCATCAATAAACATTGGTTATTACAAGGCCCATGTCTGACCTGTAAGTTCTGTCTTTTTACCCTCTTCCCAACAGCTGAAATGCAGATTTAGAGGTTATTGCAACCTATGAATGAAACCACAATGAAACGGGTCATGTGAAAATGATCATGACGATGCAGCATGAAAATAAATAATGTATTTTTATTATGATCTCTGACTGACAGACTACATATGGCTGTAATAGTTTTTTCCTTTCTTGCTTTTCACCAGACTTGACATTCAGCACATTGAAGCACCTCATCAGCAATGCCCAACAAACTTTTCACTAATGAGGTGATTTGGTGCTTATGCAACTGTCACTAAGGTATGTCACGGTCATGAATGATCAATACTTATATTATATATAAAGTAATGTTTGTTTTTCGTGTTGTTCACAAATGTAAAAGCACTGGGTAAAGCTGTATAATACAGTATGTATGTAACCAGTAACTATTTTTTTTTTTTTAGAAAGAACCATAATCTATCCTTAACATTTTCACACTGAATGAATACTGTTTGTCCAATTTAAAATTATGGTAAACCATTTTCTGTTGATTTCAGTTTTAAAATATGTGCTTTATTGTTTACCTTGTTTTATAATTGTGTATTTCAAGCTATAATGATTTGTCAGAAAACACGTTATGCTTGCTTTACAGTATGTAATTAATAACAAAGCAGAAGTTAACCATTTTGTGAGTGTGTAATTCCTGAGTGACAAAATGCATCACCAGAGACTTTGTAACTCCAAATTAATAAAGCATCCTAAAATGTTAATAATAAATTACCTAAGGACAATAAAAGACATTTAAGGAAATTGAAGCCAATACTAGTTTTTGTTGCTGTACTTCAGTTTTTGTGGTGTTGAAGATATTGTTTGCTAGATCTGTTTATGATCTGTCTTTATTTACAAAACATGTCAAAGAAATTACATTTCTTTGGTGGTAGGGATGAATAAAGAAGTAACCAACGAAACATTTATCTTTTGTCAAGTATAAACGTTTTCTAACTACAGTATATCCCAACTTTGCTGCAAAGCATTGAAAGCATAACAAATGAATATTGGAACTAGTAGCATTTGTTACATTTTGAATGCCTCTAGGTATACAAGGTACCTCTTCAATAGGTTATGAATGGAAGCCATAAATAAAAGGCTAATCCTGGAGATACCTGATTTTCAGTAGAATTACTGTCATAATGAGGCTTAGTTAATAACCACAATGTTAGGGTGTAAGAATACTGTTTGACCTTTGATTTAGGGAGGAGTGGTGGCACTGTGGCTAAGGATATGCTCCTGTGGCTGGAAAGTTGCCAGTTCAAATCCTTCAGCCAGCAGAGGAATCCTATTCCGTTGGGCCCCTGAGCTTGACCTTAACCCCAGCTGCTCCAGGGTCACTGTATAAATGGCTGACCCTGAGCTCTGACCCCAAGCTTCTTTCTCCTTGTTTGTGTGCCTGTGTGTCTCATGGAGAGCAAGCTGGGGTATGTGAAAAGACAAATTCCTAATGGAAGAAATTGTATATGGCCAATAAAGTGATATTATCTTATCTTACTGTACCTCCTAAATGAGTTGTACCTGGCAGCCATAGTTAGGTGCATCTGAGCCACTCAAAGTGAGGTGTACATTTTCCAGTAGAGTGCCTGATGGAAATGAAGTATCTCTTTATTTTTTACCAGTTTACTGAAATGTCTACATTATCGTCTTGTGTGAAATGATTTCCAGCTAAAAGAAAGTCATGATGTTACAAAAATAAACAAAAGCACACTGTACATAATTAATTACTGCTTTCACAATTGTCAAAAGCCCATTTTCTGGATTTACCAGGGGAATTATTGTTTCCAACAGTAAAAAAAAATGTTTGTGTTCCGGGATTTTAGTAATGGGATGCCTAAACAAGAAATAGAAATATTACATTATGATGTTTTTGCCCCAGTTTGTCTTGTATGAAATAATTATACACTGCAAAGTCCTGCAGTAGAGAAGTAGTATATACTGTATGCAGTTGGTATGATTTCATAAAAGTCAAAAGACAGATGAGTTATTAAAAGGGCTTTCGTAAGAAAAAAAAGGTGCAATTAATGAAAATGAGTGTCAGTCTTTCTTTGAAGTGCTTTTCCTAGTATTAATTTAAATATTTTATTTCACATATTTTTAATAAGACAGATTCTTCAAAACCTTTAAAATGGCAGATACACAGTAGATACGCTAATTCAGCAGGATGCACACTCTTTTGCCATTTTGATAAATGCAATGTTTCTAATCTGATAATTTAATTAGAAGGGACAGTAGGAAGTGACACTTTGTGAGCTTTTATCACATCACCTGTAGGGGAGCAGAAGGACTCTCTGTGTTAGAAGCTGTTAAATTAGTGCCCATTTACAACAATATTTGGGCGCAAGATTATAGCCAGTAAAATGAGGCTTTTAACAAAACAAGGAATTGACCTTTGCAGCAAACAGAACAGAACCACATTATATATTTTAGCCTGTGGCAGATTCAAATTGTACCTCTGTAACAGAGATTTAATTTTTTCGTCATTGAAACTACCAACAGCATTGTAAAATTCAGTGCTCTCAGTGGCTCAATAACCAGCATGTGGCTTTTATTTTAAGTCTTTTTGCAGTAAAAGTTAAAAATACAAAAGATGTATTAGGGGTTTTACTGATCTCTAAAATGTGGGGAAAATCAATCATGAAGTGCTGCTTAAAATCTATTAACATATACCACAATGATGTATAGTTCACCTCAGTTTCCTTCACATTGACTAATGTGCATCTTTACTGGTGTTCGCCACAATGGCTTGGTGATAATGATAATGATTAATATCCTCCGAGTTCCAGACTTTTTAACCTTTCATAAAACATGAAGAACCTAAAGCTATTAATACAGTATATTAACAAGCAGTATAAAATTAAAGATAAATAATGCAACATACGTTCTCTTTTATTTTCTATTTTACCATGCTACTTTCTTCTGTCTGGCATCCAGTGGAGATATGATGCCAATGTTTAAATTCTAATTGCTTTTAGCATTAAATGCTGTCGGTTAGATCAAGTACAATGTTTTCTCAGGTCCTGTGGGTTGTATGAGATCACAGCTCTTCCGTACCTTGGGTGGTCCGACAACAGCTTCCAGGAGATATACAGTATGAATCGTCACTGAAGCTCACTGTCACGTTTATGCCTAAGTGCTGTGTTAGAATGACTCAGCTCACAGTAAAATACATTTTTATTATACAAGAATGGAAATGTCCAAAATATTTTCATTTGGATCTCTTTCATTTAAATTGTTTTCCTTAATTCAAGAAAAAACATTTTCTTAAGTGTTTATAGAATATGTGACAACAGCTTAGTGTATATGTGAATAGGTCATACATTAGTGTTCTAATATATTGCATAATCCATTATACAATGAGTGTACATCACAGAAAAAGATGGTCCCCTGACTCACTTAAAAGACCTTAGTAAGGACATTTTGAAGCACTTTGAATACTGTACAGTATGTTATGACGTCTTTTAGAACCCAATAGGTGCCTGCAGGTTATTACTGCTTAAAGGAGGGTTCTTATCAGCTAGTGTCCATTTTACCTTATCTGTACATTCTAGGTCTGTTTTTGCACATTTAGAGTCCTAAAAGGTTGGAGTATTTTTAATATATTACCTAATCCTCTCATCCATTTGTTTCTGTATAGATAGTAAAAAGAAGCAAATATTTTGGCACACCAATGTTACATGAAAGTCACTCTGCTGTAAAGTTAATGTGTTATTCGCGACAATCTGAATTTTAGCTAATGCCAACGAAGCAGAATAAGATGTGGAAAAAAAAACTAAATATTTAAAAGACAAGTTAGTCAATGCAGGGCTTTGGATAAAAAATCAATTACATGAGATATTAGAAAACATACAATCAAGGCAGCATAGTGCCTTGAACAACTATGTCCCCAAGCTTCCCTGCCCATCCCCTCTTCTGTCAGCTCTTTCTCTCCTGTCTCATCATTGGACATACAACTCATCACACCTCCAACCCTAGACCTTCTCCAGTGTTAGTCTAGTCCCCCTCCCCAATTCTCCTTTCCTCCTGTCCCTGTAGGAGTCCACCACACTGCTGATGCTCACTCTACTCTGTAGATGAGCATCATCAGTATTTCACTGGATCCTGGCCCCTTCATCATAGGCACTCCTCCACCAGGCAGCAGCAGAGACACTCACTAGCCATCCAAGCACATACAGTGTCAGGCCCAGAATCCTCATAGAACCCTGCCATTCCATTTGTTCACTGACCAGCATCAGGCAGTGGTTACTCACTGCCAGTTCCTACACTACTTTGGGCTCATCAAAGCCAAACACAGTGCCAAAAGCTTTGGGTTATGCGTTGCAGATCGACCCTGCATCTTCCACAGCCCATCATGGAATTCCAATGTCTGCCATGAAACTGTACATAGTTGTTCCTCCAAAACGATGCATAGCTGAATAGTCCTGATCACCAAAAGCTTGCCTACAAAATCTCTATAATTTAAAGACACATCTGTGTTATTGAATTCTTTTGATCTTTAATGGGGGTCTTGTCAACTTTGACCTTAAGGTCAGACTGCTATTTCGGCCAGGCAAGTTTAACAAAATTTAACATGCTATTGTCAGAGAATGTAAAAATGGGTCTGGGAAGAAAGTCCCTAGGGCTGATTGATCTTAAGGGAGATTGACAGTCAGTCTGTCTGTAAGGGTGGTGGATTTATATTTATTCAGGTTCTTAAGCTTTCCATTAACTGGGAGGGGTGGTCTGGAACAAGACATGAATACACAGTGCATCATTACTCCTGGCATCTGCACACAACCAGTAAGTCAATGTACCCTGAGCAGTCAGCTCAGCCCACACCCAAGACATCAGGGGAATAATTCCACCTTGTCTCCCTGGGTGAGTCATGAGCCTGTTCAGTGGGTGCTTCAAATAACCCCAGTCAGGAGGGAATGGAGGACTTTTGGAGAAGGAGGGATTGCAAGAGAGAATTGCAGTGGTTGGACCTAGGAGATGACTCAACTCACACATGAGGGACTGAGAGCAGAGGAGGAAAGCCCCTGGTATTATCTCCTCCCTCACCTACCCAAATCTGGACTTAGAGACAAACAGGGTAGGGGGGGAGCACCAGACAAATTGTTCAGGACTCCCAGGGCTGAGGAGGATGCCTGGAAATTCACTGTTTCTTTGGTGTGACATAAGGAGGCATGCCAGGTTACTAACTGGAGCAGGGTCCACTTAACGGCAATGCAGTACTGTTCTTTGGGGACATTTGGTTCTGATAACTGGAGTTTTTGGACTGCTCTAGGAATGATTTGTGTCATGCGTTCTGTGCATGGGGTGGGCAGTCATAGGAATTGCTGTGTTATGGGGTTATGTCTGTGGGGTGGGAAGACAGAAACAGTAAAAAAAAAAGGGATATTACTGTATGAATGGTAACTGTCTGATCTGTGGTTCTGGAAGATAAAAAGAACCTGTAGGAAAGTGAAAAAGAGTCCTAGCACCCATTATAATTGCTTGGTGGCATAATCAGCAACTTAGCAAAAGCAGTTCCTGCATTTTAGGGTCACCATATCTGTGACACTATACCTATCCCCTGTCATTTTGTTGCATTAAGAGTTTTACCAAACTACAGAAGAGCATTTTGCCAAAGAAAAAAGTAAGAAATGTATTTTTAAAACAAAAATATAAACTTACATTATCTGTGTGTATGGGGTTGCACGATAGGGTGAATTACATGGCTGCTGGTATGCATCAGAGTTTGTACGTTTATGACAATAATCACAGTGAGAGAGAGAGGGAGCATGGTGGCATTATAGCCCTACATGCCTGTGGGACAGCTGTGGGAAAGAGTCAGAAATCAGGAAGGGATCTCCTGAACAGCCTGTTCTCCAGTGTCAGCCTGGGAGATTGGAGCTAGCTCCATCACCCAGCAGGAGTATAATTACAATTCTTGCTGCAGGGCGGCTAAGCAGTAACCTTACATTGGGAACTGTAACCACAGTGTGATTAACTCTAATGCCTTAGTCCTGTGTGCTATACAGTATATTATACTGTATATAAAGAATGCCAAACCTTTTTTCTCTACCAACAATATACAGAATTCCTTTTCATTTTTTTTATTTAAAGGTAGTTAAAGGGTATAGATTCAGCATAATGTAAGATTCTGTTCCTTGCAACACCTAACTGTATTTTGTGTTCTACAGAAGTGTTGATTGCAATTGTTTATAGTTATTCCTTCAGGAAAGTATATCACAGTATTTCCATAATTTTCCCAAATGAGCCAGATCGGCCAAAATATTTCCTTGCATGCAAGCTTTTTTATGTTCTTATGTTCTTCTGGGGATTATTATGCTTAGACAACACATTTGAATTTACACTGTGTTGGCAGACTTTCTCTCCATGTTTTGCTATGCTTTTATAACGGATGTAATGTATTTTACTACACATAACTCTGATAGTCTTTGTAGAAAATTGATTATTAGGATAAATAGCAGATACAGAGTCTATGGTGACAGGCTAAAGCTTCAAAATAATTTGAAAGCACAGATATTAAAAGGAAAATTTCCCAAGTGAGTGTGGGAAGTAAGAGTAGTATTTTGTAATGAATTACAAGTATAAATGTAAATTAGCTATTTTTCCAAACAAAACATTACAGGTGACAGACTTGTCTTACTACTTCACAGTCTGTGTTTGTTCTCATATACAGTGCCTTGCGAAAGTATTCGGCCCCCTTGAACTTTTCAACCTTTTGCCACATTTCAGGCTTCAAACATAAAGATATAAATTTTTTATTTTATGTGAAGAATCACCAACAAGTGGGACACAATTGTGAAGTGGAACGAAATCTATTGGATTTTTGGAACTTTTTTAACTAATAAAAAAATGAAAAGTGGGGCGTGCAAAATTATTGGGCCCCTTTACTTTCAGTGCAGCAAACTCACTCCAGAAGTTCAGCGAGGATCTCTGAATGATCCAATGTTGTCCTAAATGACTGATGGTGATAAATAGAATCCACCTGTGTGTAATCAAGTCTCTGTATAAATGCACCTGCTCTGTGATAGTCTCAAGGTTCTGTTGAAAGCGCAGAGAGCATCATGAAGACCAAGGAACACACCAGGCAGGTCCGTAATACTGTTGTGGAGAAGTTTAAAGCCGGATTTGGATACAAAAAGATTTCCCAAGCTTCAAACATCCCAAGGAGCACTGTGCAAGCGATCATCTTGAAATGGAAGGAGTATCAGACCACTGCAAATCTACCAAGACCTGGCCGTCCCTCTAAACTTTCAGCTCAGACAAGGAGAAGACTGATCAGAGATGCAGCCAAGAGGCCCATGATCACTCTGGATGAACTGCAGAGAACTACAGCTGAGGTGGGAGAGTCTGTCCATAGGACAACAATCAGTCTTACACTGCACAAATCTGGCCTTTATGGAAGAGTGGCAAGAAGAAAGCCATTTCTCAAAGATATCCATAAAAAGTCTCGTCCAAAGTTTGCCACAAGCCACCTGGGAGACACCCCAAACATGTGGAAGAAGGTGCTCTGGTCAGATGAAACCAAAATCGAACTTTTTGGCCACAATGCAAAACGATATGTTTGGCGTAAAAGCAACACAGCTCATCACCCTCAACACACCATCCCCACTGTCAAACATGGTGGTGGCAGCATCATGGTTTGGGCCTGCTTTTCTTCAGCAGGGACAGGGAAGATGGTTAAAATTGAGGGGAAGATGGATGCAGCCAAATACAGGACCATTCTGGATGAAAACCTGTTGGAGTCTGCAAAAGACCTGAAACTGGGACGGAGATTTATCTTCCAACAAGACAATGATCCCAAACATACAGCAGAATCTACAAAGGAATGGTTCACAAATAAACGTATCCAGGTGTTTGAATGGCCAAGTCAAAGTCCAGACCTGAATCCAATCGAGAATCTGTGGAAAGAGCTGAAAACTGCTGTTCACAAACGCTCTCCATCCAACCTCACTGAGCTCGAGCTGTTTTGCAAGGAAGAATGGGCAAGAATTTCAGTCTCTCGATGTGCAAAACTGATAGAGACATACCCCAAGCGACTTGCAGCTGTAATCGCAGCAAAAGGTGGCTCTACAAAGTATTAACGCAAGGGGGCCGAATAATTTTGCACGCCCCACTTTTCATTTTTTTATTAGTTAAAAAAGTTTCAAAAATCCAATAGATTTCGTTCCACTTCACAATTGTGTCCCACTTGTTGGTGATTCTTCACATAAAATAAAAAATTTATATCTTTATGTTTGAAGCCTGAAATGTGGCAAAAGGTTGAAAAGTTCAAGGGGGCCGAATACTTTCGCAAGGCACTGTAATGTCAAAGATACTTATGTTGGGAGTTCTGTCTTCTGCAGTGTTATAATTTAACATACTGTATAGCTAATATTCATACTCTAAGTAGTCAGATATCAACAAGGGTGAAGTACATTGTTATTTATTCCGATGCAACGCTGACCTGGAGAAACCTGCATTGGTTTGATCGACTAAAGAATCCACTTGCTAGGTCTGGTGGAAGCAGGCTGGCAGGCGAGGGCAAGAAAGTGTTTGGCTGAATAGCAACACAGGGTTTGAGCTGGGCAGACAAATCAGAGGAGGACAGAACAGGGAAAGCACCATGCAGCTAGGCAGAGCTGAACAGAAAATCGACGCAATGTTGACAGGCAGGACAGAACAGGGAATGCAAGGTACTGCTAAGAGAGTGATGGGGATCTGGCTAGTCAACAGGTTCTATCTTGAGATTCTATCAACAGGTTCTATCTTAAGCTAGCAGCCATATCACCCTGCAACTCACAAATGGCAACCCACTGTAGCTAAGCAGGTGTGAGCCTGGTCAGTACCTGGATGGGAGACCTCCTGGGAAAAACTATGGTTGCTGCTGGAAGAGGTATAACTTGGGCCAGCAGTGGGTGCTCACCCTGTAGTCCATGTGGGTCCTAGAGTAGGGGTGTAACCCCGGCATCCTGGTCAAATTTCCCATTGGCCCTTACCAATCATGGCATTCATATAATCCCCCTCTATGAATTGGCTTCATTACTCTGCTCTCTTCCCCACTGGTAGCTGATGTGTGGTGAGTGTTCTGGTGCACTGTGGCTGCCGTCGCATCATCCAGGTGGGGCTGCACATTGGTGGTGGAGGGGAGTCCCCATTACCTGTAAAGTGCTTTGAGTGGAGTGTACAGAAAAGCACTATACTGTATAAGTGTAAGGAATTATTAATAATTAATTATTAGTGGTGCATCAGACTGATTCAGGCAAGGAAATGTGAGTTCTGACGGGCCGAATAGTGTGAAAGTTCACAAGTATGAATCTCCATGGCATAGCACCTGACAGTGGACAGAGCAGGATTTACAGTATTCTGGAGATGATGAGATCATTTCGCTTTAAGTGAAGGCAGTTGGTACTGACAGCCATACGGATCGAGTCCTCATGTAAGCACAGTCAAACAGCTCCCGGTACCAAACGTGCTATGGAGACCAGGTGCTGTGTGCTCTGGCTTGCCCAAGTGTGACAGATGTACAGTATATCGATGGGTTTATTTGGCTAAAAGTATTTAATTGTTAGTTCAATTTTTGGTAGCTCTATGCACATAGTTTTAGAATAACAAATCGAGGTACCCTGTCCAGTGCTACACACAGGAACAGGAAAGTCTACCATCTAGAAAACACTGTGAAGTAGTAAAACTAAGTCTTTGAAGGCAGTAGGGGTTCTTTTTCTTTCCTCTTTCTGTTCCATGACCGCACTATGATACCAAGCT
The DNA here is from genome assembly GCF_059453375.1 of Lepisosteus platostomus. NCBI lineage: Eukaryota > Metazoa > Chordata > Actinopteri > Semionotiformes > Lepisosteidae > Lepisosteus > Lepisosteus platostomus. The sequence continues at coordinate 16,360,318 of NC_142627.1, read as the reverse complement.
TTTGCATTTAATTGTAAAATGGCAGGCCTGAAGGAATAACAAGCTTACAGTGAATTCTTTCATGATTTTAATTAATAACATGGGAATTTCAAATTTCAAGGAAAAAATCAAGACAGCTGTTCTGTAGTGCTTAACAGGAATTGAAAGGCCTCCTCCCTATGATAAAAACAACATCAAATAATTATCATTCTGTAAAAATGTATGTATCAAGTGGTGAAATCTATCTTTAATTTCTAAAATTGAATAATTGTTTGCAGTGTTGGCATCAGTGGAATATATTCATGAACACAAATGCAGTTCTATATTACAAGCATGATCAATGTTATCTCACATTCAGTGTTGACTTTTTCGGTTTTGACACATTAGAATCATCTTTGCCTAGCCTTGTGTGCCTATAACGAAATTAAAAAAGAATTAGTATCTTAAGATAACACTGTGACAAGCTTCAAACTGCATTCCTCCTGTCAATAAAATACAGGCCATTGTGAACACTGGGTTCCTGAAAAGTTTAAACAGTCCAAGCCACTGTAAACCCTAGCATCTGAAGCTCTCACTCATGTATCTGTCTCCATAATCATGTCCATGACTCTATAGGCTCTACGATTAAAGATTAAATTCCCAAGAGGCTGTTTAGTACAGATCCAGATAGGAATGTTTGATAGAAATATTTTGTTCAGTCATAGGTCTATTTTTCACACTGCACCATGGTGCAAATGCTAATCATGTTTAAGTCCCTGTGATCTTGCTTTAAGAGGGGGAAAAATAACAACCTTCATTTTTACATGAGAGCTTGTTATACCTAGTCCAGCTGTTTTTCTCAGCCTGATCAGGAGCTCATTATTGTAGTGTCTACTTCAGGGATAATGACATGCTGCTGTACTGGAATAATGCCTGAAGCACAAAAATGGTGGAAGAAATCATAGGTTTAATCGGCTAAAGCTTTTCTCCTCAGGTGATATGTGTAGAACAATAAGAGTAGTGTCAAACAAGTGCATGTTTTTTGCTATCAGTGCCGCTGTCAGAATTATTTTTTCTAAAGCTTGTGCAGTTGATACACTTAAACTAATGAAGTGCCTTATCACGGCTTGTTAGTTGAAGACAAAGCTTCCTTTAACTCAGAACATAGTGTCAGCAGCTGAATAAAACTGCTCACAGTTCACACGAGGCCCCTGGTAGTACGTTTTCTAAAATAACATTAATGCAGATATTAAGAACAATTTCATGAAAAAGAAAAAAACACTTTTATTTGTAACAGGTTGAAACAGAATGGAAATAAGTGGAGACTAAGGTGGCCAAGAGACAACAATGGAGATTTCGGTGGCTCAATCTGCAGGCATACAAAGGTTATTACTACCACTACTAGTACATGTACTCATAATATTCCTTACACTTATTGTTACGTCCCTGTGCTTGTCCGTGTTTTTTTTTGCTTCCTGTATTCAGGTACCTCCCCCCCATTGGTCCATCACTACACCATCATTGCAGTTGTGACATCATCTTCAGTCGACTCCCGACCAATCAGCAACTAGATCTACAGTTTAAATACTGAAGAGGATCTGACCTCGAGAGCTTCTGAGCTCACTTTATTAGCCAGCTCCAATTTGTTTGTTATTTTCTTTCCTTTGGCACAGCTCAAGTTCCTTTTCCCTGTGTGTTAGTGTCCTATTTATGTACCAGTCACTTATTCACTTTTGAAAAAATAAATCACTTTTGCACCAAACTTGTTGTCACGCTTCCTAAGTCCTTCACCAGAAACCCACCTGCATCCAAATCCATCCTAAATGTTACACCCCCTTACCTCTAGACACCTGGGGTCGTAACACTTACAGTATATCTCTCTTTTCTGGACACTTGACTCAAAGAGCTTTACAGGTAATGGGTACTCCTCTCCACCTCCAATGTATAGCACCCACCTGAATGATGTGACAGTAAATGTTCCAGTATGCTCACCACACATCAACAATTGGTTGAGGAGAACAGACCTGAAGCCAATGCATAGATGGGAATTATTAGGAGGCCATGATATTGACTGGGTTACATATAATAATGCTAATGATTTTTGATAGTTCCTTTTGTTGAAATTTTGACTTCTCAACACAGGAACCTTCAAAAGCCCCACTGCACAAAAAAATGATAATGGAATGAAGGGTGATAACTGGACACATTGTCCAGTAGTTTTGGTAATAGAATTTAGATTGATTCACTAAAGGTGAAGCATTCTGTTTTCCCCAGAACTTAGTTTTGATTGCTTACCTTTCAGATATCCAGCAGTCCTGTACATTTCTCTTACCTGCAAAAGATATTGTTTGCAACTGTATTACAGTGGGGGGAGGGAGGTGTTGGCAAACCATGTCTCTCAGTTTTCCCCTAATGCTGTTTTTAAGAATTGCATGCACGTGTGTTTCTCTGTTCCCTGTGGATCGGAAAAGGGTTTGTTTAATTTTTCACTGTGATATGTTGGATTTACTATAATGTTCCTTATTCATTGTGGACTGTAATGTTGAATGTTTTAATTCATAGAAGTAGATGAAGTTCCTCGAGATCCATTTTTTGTGATTATAAACTTCAACAAGAAGAGTGTCTCCAAGTTATTTGAGATCCTTCAGTCTCAGCTAGTACTGACTCATTTTAATGTTATTTCAAGCTTCAGGGTGTAGCAGTCTAATTTAGTTGTACTGTAGATTGTTGATTCAAATGCTTTCAACAATCACAGTTTGAGTAGCTACATTTGTAAATGCGGAGAAAATTAAAGAGGTGAAAATATAAATTGCTGAATGACCATAGTCTTGGCTATTACCCAATTGTATCATCGTCAGACTTTTTCAATTGGAGGTTATGATGCAGAAAATATAATGACTCTAGTCACTGACCTTCCAGTGATGGACTATCCCTGTAAACCATGCAGAGAGTCCCATCTGCACCAGAAGTCTGGGATTGGGAGATTCTACCTATTGCTGATAAGTAAATCTATGGTTTCAAGCTGCATATTGCTGATGTAAAGGCATCGCTAAACCCTGTGTACTTTATCACTCTTTCTTCAAGGTTTTCATCAGAAATCTGTTTTATTCTAAATGTTTGCCGGTGAATGTATTTTTTCTCCCACAAGGGACTGGGTAAATGTGTTGTTGTATAAAATAAAATTCATCCTTGAAACGGCTGTCATTAGACGTACATTGTGATATGCTGAAGCACCAGGAGAAATAACACAGTGTGCAAAACATATTGAAAGTATAAAACTTCACAATTGTTACTTGGATTGTATATTTCTTTAAGAGTATCAATAGCACAATTTATTTTGCTTTAAAGAAGACAAAAGCTTGCATTCAATGTATGGTGGTTCTAGTTTTATGAAGATCTGCCTTGTAAATTAGTGCTCACTTAATATGTATCTGTAAATACAGCTGCGCCTTGACTCAGACAAACCTCCCTTTACTCAATCTACCTATTTAAAAAAATAAAACAGCAATTTAACATACTATTTGAGGCACATTTCAGAATTTCTTCTTATTTTTTAATGTGTAAAATGGTTCTTTGACAGTTTTTTTTTTAATTTTGCATCTAACAATTGTACTTTTGTTTCCCCTGAATCCAATGAAAATGAAACCAAACTGCATTTAGAAATTCGCTGTAAAAGCCTTAATTTACATAAACATGATGATAATGTGTGAGACGTATTTGCTGGCAAACAACACTCAGCAGTGAGCTCTATGCACAGATAATTTGTTTTTCTTTCTTTCCAGCCATGAAGTATAACTCATCAAATGTCTCCTTCTACCAAGATGGCAATTGCACTTCAGCTGATGCAGTAGGTCAGGTCCGTCTCTAAAGGCCGTTCTGACATGTTGGCTGTTTATGCCATGCCCTGAATCGAAAACCTGAAGGGCTTTCTTTCCAGCCTGTAGACTGATGACCTTTTGAAACCTAATACAAAATATGATACATTGACTGAGAATGTTAGGGGATTGCGAGGCATAACAAGCTTTGTTACCTCTGCACTTTAACTGTATTTCGTTTTCAATGGTTATTTTTTTGTTTCTGTTGGCATTTCCTAAGAATTAAAGAGGTTTATTGCTTAAAAACAAGTTAAATTACATGAAGAAAGGAGGAGTCATTATGATTTGTGTCATTTAGTTTTCTACACAAGCTTGTCTACGTTTAATAATTCAAACATTATATTTCAATTTAATTTCTATTCATTTTAAAATGACCCTTTGTGATCTTTTCGGGAAGTATTCTCCCTTGCCAACTAAAAAGGTGAACAGTGCCTACAGCCTTGAATTTTTATTAATAATATCAGAACACTGTAGCATAAAAAGTGACCCTATCTAGTTATACGTGCCCCCTTCGTTCAGAATTAAACATGCTTAAGAATGCAATACCTCCACATAATTTGCAAGCAGAAGAATCATGAATTCTAAAATGATGTGTACAAGATGTGGCTGTCATAAGAGAAGTCATGTTACAAATAATTAGAGTTAGAAATTATATGCGTCATGTCAATTAAATCTAAAAGACATTATGCATAAGATGCATTAACATCTAGAAGAAAAAATGCATTTGTTTTCAGACAACTTTTTCTTAATATAGCTTCTGATTAAAATACTTTAGAGAATCTGAATTTACTGACATGTACATGAAATGGGGATAGTTCTGTTGTTCATTTACCATGTCATTATTAGAAATTATTAGAAAGCTCATTGACAATGCAGACATCAACAAGAACACATTAGCACAGCACACTTTAATTATTTCAAAAGTAATAATAATGGGCAGTTTTATCTTAATTGTTGTAAATGTCCATAAATTTTAATGCAATTTTAGATTAAAACAGAAACACCGTATTTGTTTAAACTGACAAGAAAATACAATTAATTTACTGATGCATTCTTTGTTTATTGTTGCTTTTGCACATAACATTTCCATTGGGAATCAATTTTCCATCAGGGAAAAAGAGATTTAAACCACTTAATTAAGGTTAGCAATGCAGTTCAATCCTCAACGTTTACAGCGCATAGTTTTGATGGAAACAATTTTAAAAACTGTTACATTTAAATGTTGAAATGTAAAGAGTTGTTGCCTATATTGATAATTATGTGGTATACATATGGGGTTGTGGGTTTTGAAGGACAAAGGAAAAAATCAAGCACCTTCAGGTGTCACTGCATTACTGCAAATGAACAAAAGAGTATGATCAGTTATCAGTAAGGATTAAGAGCAAAGAATTGTTCTAAACTGCTCACATGAATTACTGGATGATATACTGTATTTGAGCTAGAGATGCCATACATTATACCTAATCCTTTATGTGTCTCTACCACCAGACAATTGCAAGGGTGATATCAGGCGATTTTCAGAATGGGAAAACCTCTACTGGTGGTGGTATTTGTGACGAATGTACAAACTATACGATACAAAAAGACATTGCCATACGAATGTGATGAAGGTTCTGACTGTCCACGCTCATTAAAAATCCCAGGGAGTTTCTCAAAAGAAAAGTAGGAGTGTTGCCTTGGTGGCCTGGCTAAATATCCTGGCCTTTACCAACCGTAGTCTCCTAATAATCTAATCTATAAATTTGTGTCAGCCCTGCTCTCCTCCCCACTGATAGCTGAGAGTGTGGTGAGAGTCCTGGACTTTGGCTGTCATTGCATCATCATCATAATAATAACATCATCATCAAATTCTTCACAGGTACTTTGGAGGTGTGTAACATCTTTCAAGGGCATGTCACAAAGTTGCATGTTTCGATTGGACTGGACTTTATCCCACAAGTCTATAGTCATGTCAAGAACCAGTATGAAAATGAACTAAAAGTCTATAAATTACATACCAATGTATTAGGATATTGCAGCTGCACAGAATGAAGTTCACTTGGCACAATCCCTCACTTGGCACAAATGTAGGTGTAAAATGTGCTTCACTGGTCCACAGCACATTAAATAGGAATTAAATTTGGAACATATGGAAATTTAGCATGTGCAAGAAAGTCCAGCAGATCCTGTAATATCGTTATCAAGAATGAGTGCTATTTCAATGTGACTTGGATCTTTATTAAATGGAAAATTGACTAGTCCTGAACAGGAAGTATTCATGGCAAGCCTGACCTTGGATGTTAAAGAATATCCTCGGTCTCTTCAAACTTGGGTAAAACAGTAAAAAACATGGCAGACTACATGTGCTGAATCTTTCATTTTTTTTTTACTGTTGTTCTATTTACAGTATAAGTACACAAATTGGTGCTGCACCACCTGGTAGCAAATTTATTTTTCTTCTACATTCTCATTTCCTTGATGCCATATACAGTACACATCTAAACATTATTTTCTAGTGGGTAATTGCAAGACATTATGATGTTTATTGGATTGGTAATTATGCTACAAACAATCAATATGTGAATTCATGAGATCTGTTAAACTCTTTAAAGGTAATATTTAGGAAACTTCTGATGATATACAGTACAGTATTGGGGCCATTGAGAAGAACACAGTCACCAATGGCAAGATTGCACCTACTGCATAAGAGTGAATCCTTCTCTTCTAAAGATATGCTCACACAGATATTGGGTAATATCAGTCTCCATTCACAGACCCCATCCCTGTTGCAGATAATAGACATGCTGACAAATGCAAATGTATTATATAAATAAACTATACTAATTTGTTACAATATGGAATAGTGTTATAATTGGAATTACAGATAATTTAAAAAATACACTGTGATATGAAGTACAGTACTGTGTAATTTTTGCAGAGGCAGATTAATGCACAAAGACTAGATTTGTGTTTAGGTAGTGACATAACATGAAAAACTTTCATGCGAGTCACCTCATGTCTGAAGGAAATTGTAAGAGGAAATGTTAAGGATGGGTTCAGTAAGCCATCGATCCTAATCACGGTCTAGTCAATCCAGGGCCTGTCCCAGAACTGAAGGGCGTAGGGTTGGACTGAGAGCACATGAGTATTCTCACCCATAGAATTCCCACCCATTTCTGACCATGGAGAATGTGCCAAATTAGAACAGCCAATAAAACCTACTGTAAACAGGTGACCAAAGTCTTAATCAACCCTATAAACCCGAGAGCTGTGAGGCAGCAGGGCTAACTGTCATGCCAATGTGCTGCCCAAGGGGAATAGTGTTACTGTATCTATAATTGTTTTAAACTCAAGTATTCAAAGAAAGAGAGACATACTGTAAGTAAACAAAGGGAATTTGAACCCTGTGCCTGTTGGTAAGGCTGTGGCCTAGAAGAATTTAAAAAATAAGCCAAGACATATTTTGTTCCGTTTCTGTGGCATGTTACTTTTGATTTTCTATCAACATCTTTTGCAAATCATATTCCTACTCTGGTTCAAATTAGTATCTGTTAGTGAGCCTCTTTCAATTGAAACCACAGGAAGTGCAATAAAGGATTTGTGTCATGTGGGGAAGAAAGAACTTATTATGCAGCAGAGTTGTGAGACGGGCAGCTCGTACACGATGGGCAGAGGGGGAGCTGAGCTGACAAAGCACTGATAGAAGCCGTCAGTCACAAACACTATTCAAGCACTGAGGGACGTCACAGAGGCAGAGCAAACTTGTGATTGACAGGTCATAGCTTGGGAAATTATTCCTTTGTAAGCCTGCTTTCTCACTGGAACTCACAGGTTCCACTGCCACCCTCTGCTATTTTACATCAGAACTATTTATTAATTTTGATCAGCAGTTATTTTTGCTGGGTGAAAAAGGCGAACATTTGTGCATTGAATGTCTTTTGCTCTACAAGCTTTTCACTTTAGTTTTAAATGAGGCTGAAGAAAATTTCAGTAAGTCGCACATAGGTAGCAGGCTTGACTTTCATTCATTTGATTACAGTACATTCTGTTTCATTAAAATGGGGAAAGAGATTAAAACACTGTTCAGTGAAATAGGGAGTGTTAATATGGAATACCTTTTATCTTTATTACAAAGAAACTTTCCAGTTCTTTAAGAAAGCAATATAGAAAAAACAATATGAAATATAGATTATCCTTTTCAAAACATACAGAATCTTGAAATACCAGTGAAACTGTATCCAGCCTATTACAGTTTTTTTCTGTACACAGAGACAATAGATGTCCTACTGCATAATGGTTACTGATCACAAAAAAGTGTACTGTACAGTACATCACTTTTTTGTATTTTTTCTATCTCTGGAATGTGTAGATTGAGGCATGAAGCTAGTATTCACTAGAATTCATTGCTCCTGTAGCTTTGTACAGACAAGCTGCTGTAAAAGGGATTTTTTCAGGATCAGCCATAAAAATTTTATGATCTTAACAACAGAAGGAAAATGAACATAAAGACAGCTCCATGGAGTGAACATGAACTTTTTAAATCTCTCAAAACTACAGAATGTTGTTTCAAACATACACTAGTAGTATGTTTGTCTGTGTTTGCATCACTTAAGTGATCTTGAGGTCAGATGTTTTTGTGCTTAATAAATAATAAATGAAGCTATTACAATTGCACATTTACATGTTACAATTGTTATTATAATATGTAACTGAACTGTTTAGCTATAATTTAAATATATGGTGACAACATTGTAAACCATTTTGAGAAACTAACCCATCTTTGCTCCTCTTCGTTTGGTTATGAGTCTGTGTGACATGCTGTTGATGTACCTGCTACAAATTCCATTGTAGAGGTGGCTGTATTTTGGAAAGTGTCAGTGTGCTCATCTATAGGCACTACTAAATTCTGTTAATTGTGACATGAAATGTGATATAGTGCTACATATGCACTATATCACATTTCTTTGCATAAATTTATTTGTAGTGTCTTAAACCTCAAAATAAGAACATAGGCCACAAAATCTTAATGTTTTACTAAATATCACATGCATGTAAAAGCAAGATCTATCTTTAATTTGTTGCTTTGTTTTAGCTCAATTTTCATCACAGAATCTTATTTCCTATCTTAAATGAATTCACTGTTAATAGCATTGTTATTCCACTACTGAGTGTGAAACAGTATATAACTTTATAAATAACTTATAAGTAAATACACAGTGTCATTTTATAAAATGGCCAACGTGCATTTAGAAAGGAGAGATCGGGTTTATTTTGCACAAAAAACAGTTGCTAACAAATGCATATGACATTAAATATTCAAATTCGCAGAAATGCTTTGCTAAAGTCCCTTATAAAACATTAATTCTAACATTAAACATCATGGGAATCCAAGGTAATTAATGGGAAATAGTGTATCATCTTAAGGGCCAAGCTCTAATGGGTAGATACAGTATAAGCACTGATGTACCACAAGGATCCATTTTAGGACCATTGCCAATTTATTTAGAAGAATTAGGCTCTCAATTAGACTCTTAGTTATCTAACTAGTTAAACTTTCAGATCATACTACAATAGTTGCAGTAGGAAATACATACAGCATCGAGGAAATTCCAGAAAAGTATTTTTTTAAATGCACATACAGTACAGTATCAATCATAATTCTGAGCTGCATGAAGCGAAGCATGAAATGAATCTGTTTACAGTATGTAGATTCCTTTTTTCTCCTTGTTGAGACAACATGCTGAAGAATTATAAATGACAAATATAAATATACAATGTACAGACATTAAAGAACCTAAATCTATTTAATCTACAACAAAGGAGGTTGTAAGAAGATTTGATCCAAGTATACAAAATTCTACAGGATATTGATAAGGTCAACCTAAGGAACCTCTGTATTTCACACTCAACAGAAAGCAAAAATGAATTTGTTTTTGCCAGATAATAGGAAAATCTTATTTATACAAATAATTGTAGAGTAGCTACTATATTGGGAACAAACTTCCCAGTCAGGTACTTGAGGCTCAGACTGTGGATTCCTTCAATAAACAACTGGATGAAAGTTAGTTAATAAACAAATGAGCATGGCTTCCCCTTGTTTGTAACCCTTCTTATATTATTAAGGTAGTGGTGACCTGCACAGAATGCAAGTCATGACTCAAAAACTACTGAATGATCAATTTACTTTAGACTCAAAAGCTACTGAATGATCAATTTACTTTAACTGGGAAAACCTATTTATAAACACTGATTTCTGGTAATTAACTGGTTTGGTTATATGAATGACATATCTGCATTCTTTTATCTTGTTGTTTTTGCATTTTCTGAGTTCAATGAACTCTGCAGCATATACAATTTGTTATATTTGGAATGTCCTGTTCTGTTGCTGTCAGCTCTTCCTGTTGTTTGTCTCCCATCCTTGACAGCCATTGTCTTTTAAGTGCTTTGTTATTATTTAAAGATGCATGATGGGCCGTTCTTCATTTCTTGGTTGCCATTTTGCAAAAAAAACAAAACAAATGCTCCAATTAGTCTAGCAGCCATAGACATGCCCTTTTCAATGCTTGATAAATTCTGCCTTTAGTCCACTATACAGAAAGACCTCGGACACTGTGCAGATATTAATGTACTGCATTGCAATTTTAAACTTCTTAACGCAGCACAGCTGGAAGGGGAGCCTGGGGTTTTTAATGGGGAAAATGGAACAATAAAGAAAATAGTATGTGACATACAGTACTGTACAGTACAAGTAAATACTAACCAATCCTAAAGACCCAGACATACCGTTATGCCTGAAAAATATTACAAGGAAAATCTCCATTGCATCTAAATCCTAAATTAATTTTCAGCATGTACATGGAGGCAAGATGTGTAAATATTGTCACAACATAGGTACAAAGATTAAACATAAAGCCACCATATATTTCTTGTGATGCAGCTAAAATCTCTGATGCTGCACTCCTGCCTTACCATTACTTTTCTTCTCTCACACCAAACTGTCAAACAACTCTAAAATTTAAAATAGATTTCATAGAAAAAATGCAAACACTTGCACTGGGGAAACATGGAAAACTATTGTATAAACGATTACAAAATTAGCCTAATAGTTTTTACAGTATATGTTATTTTTTGAAAGAGGCTTCAGTACTATATACAGTATACCTGTATCAAAGTATATATCAAAAGATCTTACCTTCGGCATTCTCAATAAGACATTCGGTAGTATTTTTGAAGTGGAAAGCCTTAAAATGCAAAACAAATAAGAATACAGAGATAAAAGGCAGTAAACCGATACTAGGATAAATGAATAGGGAAATGGAAGAGTGATCAGCAGCACCAAGTTCTTTTTATTTCTTCTTACAATTATCACACCTGGTTGCCATTCTTCTCTGCAGTCTTAATTGGCTACAGGTCATTTAACTCCCACTGGCACCTACCTTCCATTGAGTTTAATAAAGAGCTAATCTTTTCATGCAATCCCTTATCTAAATAAACCCCACTATTGTCCATCTGTGTCCTATTTCAAGTAGTGCCAGTTCTAACTTTTTTCTTCATTTTGCTTCCCTCCCCCATGTTAAGGGGTCAGTAAATTTCCTTCAGTCATTTCTTTTGGCTTCACAAGAAACCTAAGTGATTTTGGTTTAATTTTATGTGAAGAATGTTTCTCAGTTGCTACCAAAGGACTTTGCTAGCTTTAAATAAAAGCTGGGCATAATTTCAGCTTAAGACATGGTTCAATATGTCTGCTTCAAATGAGCTGTTCTTTTAACAGTATAAAAAGACAGCAGAACAGAAGAACAGAAGATTCATGCAAAATGCTGCACAGATTTCTAAATAGATTTGGGTGTAATTAATTAGCTACAATACTGATTAACTATATGAATATTAATTAATAAGATTATCAAGGGAGAGACATGTTCTCTGCCCTTTGAGAACTAAAAGTGTACCATTACGCAACACATTTTTAGCTCCATTGTGTGCATGCTTGCAAAGATCATTGAAACATGTCTCATCCTGTTCAGTTATAAATGGTTGTGGCCCCAATCCATCCACCTGCCCCCAGTGGTTCTGGGAAGTTTTCATTTATCACAGCAATCACTGCTCTGCCCTGATGTGGCTCAGACAGCTACCATCTGGTTTCTGTTTATTCCTAAACTAGCATCACTGCATCATAATAGGATGCAAGATTCATACTCAGTGAATCAACACCTAAACGACAGGGAATAGACGCTCAATCCCTAGTGACCCCAAAGTAAAGTTACATTATTTGCATTGCTTAACCAAAGTTACGAGACAGCAAGCAAGCAAATACATAGCCAAGAGTTTTCATTGAAGGACTGACGCTTATTTTTAATATAAATCAGTGCTTGAATGCTGCTGTCTAACTTTTATTAATTCTATGAATGCAATAGACTTTGATCAATTGTAAGCATACAATTAACCTTGAAGTGTCCTGTGAGGTTCCATGTGTTTGAAAGAAAAATCAAATAAATGCTACTATGGCATTTAAAATACAACATTCCTTATCCTTGCTTAAAGACTAAGAATATATAAACAACTGATACTTTTTACATTCTTAGCCATCAAAGCGTTAACTGAAGTAGCCACTTATCATAGGTGATTACTTGTTCTGCTTTTATAGCATTTTTTATTTTAGGCTCCTTTTCTTTTTTTGATCCAGATTCATAAGTGTTTTGTAGCAGTTTATCCTTCAACTTTTAATGGGCGGTTGGGTCTCAGGACAAGTACCCCAACAGGATCTTTTAGATCTCCTGAGAGTGATGTATTTAATAAAAGGATGTTTCAAGGAACAGAGAAGACTTTACAGAATGTTCTTGGAGGAGGGCTTGTTCTTAGAAATATCAGGAAAACAAATTTTTAAGAGCACTCTGCAGTGACCTCCATGGGATTTGAAAATACAGAAAAGAAATATATGATCCATACCTAAGTGGCAAAACAGTCCTGAAGGCAATTATGGTCATATTAAGAACTTCCCTCAACCTGTAGTTGAGATCAGCACTAACAGTTCATTGTGCTTTTGGGAGTGTGTATAGGCCACACTGGAAAAAGCTTTTTTTATGATCTTAGTTGCATATCACTTTCCTAATTTAACACAGTCTGACTGTGGTATCTAATTGTTTATTTTTTATTAAATTGTCATTATTTAAAATAGATATGAACCAGCAAGATCTTCGGCATAGGACTTAAACTGAGTCCTATGCCTGAGGACTCTAAGTCCTTAAGTCTGAGCTAGAGCCCGCATGGGTTGTGTGACACAGGAGTCATTTCTGATTTTCGTTATGATGTCAGAGCACAATGTATGCAAACCTTTCAGAAAAGTCATAGTAGTCTTCAAAAAAAGCCTAAAGAATAAAAGAAAGTGGCTTCAAATTTTGTAGTGTGGCCTTGCATATAAACCCATTTGGAACATTACCCCTGCTTTCATCTTGAGTCTGTTCCTTGATTTCAGCTCTATTCATCCAAATGTTTTGTATATATAAGTCATTATCAGAACTCTTCATAGCACTGCATGACACCAGTTGGCTTGCCACAGATCCTTAGCTTGAAAACGGCAGAATACATTGCTATTAATTTTTCAGAATCCTTCCATAATGTGCCTTTTGTGAAGTTTAAGAAGCAGGGAGCTTTCTGTGTATTTTTTATTCATTATTATTTCTGTGACTAATAAATTGCCACAGGATGATAACTCTGTTGTTGTGGGCTGCAAAGTTGAGTTTCACAGATAGCACACTTATTCCATATGGTCAGTGATGACTGTTATCTTTTCAGAATGACTCAGATCCAGTATGTCTGGAGCCACTGGGTTTTGATGTCAGCCACATTTATAAGAATCAAAAGCATATCTTACATGGATACATGCATACATCTTTATTCTTAACCTTTAATGAACTTTGACCTGCTCCAGGGATTTTAAAATTGCTTTGTCAACGGATTTGATTCACCACTGTAATGCTTTCATCTTCATGTTGTATTTTATTAGGTAACTCAGAGCATTTCAATAACTATAATAACAAATAATAAATTACAGAAAATTAAGTAATACAAGTTCTGTATTGTAGTCATCTCAATAAATTTAACGTCTCACGTCTCCAGCCCTTTATAGCTGTACAGCCCACAAGAAGGCAAACAAATTTGTTAAGCCACAAGACCAAGCACATGAACCATATATTTTCAACATAATTCAAGCTTCAATCAATGACCCAATCAATGTGTTTGAAAGAAAAATCAAATCAATACTACTATAGCATTAAAAATGCAACATCTCTATTCCTTGCTTTAATAATAATAATATTTTTGTCATATTAACACTTTTGTATCTGAAGTAACAGCGATAGCATTAGTGACTGCTGAAATTGTAAAACAGTAGCTTAAAAAATAATATTTACTGTACTATTGGTGTTTATCCATAGATGGAGGCATAACAAACAAGGAAATCTATGCTACATTTCATATATCAACTATCTTACATTTCTAATACCAAGATACAGATAATATCCTACACAAATATTTTTACAAACTTCTAGTAACCACACGGAGGTTGCAATGTTTATTGTTCAATCTGTCTATATGTTATTCAAGTGTCAGGAATAGCCCTTTACTGGTTCTGAGCAGCCTTTGTTAACAGGAAATCTCAACATGCATTTAAAGGAGCAGCCTTAATTCTCAAAAGGCCGCAAAGGAGAGAGTTTTATAGATGTTTTGAATTTAACATCACCCCCAAACCTAAGGAAAAGAATTGTCAATTTGGCAAATACTTCAATAAGCTAGAGATATCAACAAACCTGGAGAAACAAAATCCAAGAGACCTTGTAGCCCTCAAGAAACAGATTTGTACCCCCCTGTGTTAGCAAAATAAGTCTGGCTCAAGTGTTGAAATCCCTCTACTGGAAGTATTATAAAGCCAAGTGGTGAGAATAAAAGATGCCCAGATTCGTCTACATGTTTTGAAAATGTTAAAGGGTGTTTGATTTCCATTCTCATCCTGTATATGAACTTCATTTTCAGATGAAAAAGAAGGCATAGATGTAATCAATCAGATTTTACTAAATCTGCAAAAATGTTTATCCTGAAACATAGAGGAATAAAGGATTACTCCATTTTTAACCTTATTGTAAAATCTTTCCTTGTCGTTATTGGTTCATGTTGCCCACACGGACACTGCTGAGAAGGCCCCAAGTGTACATGGTAAGTTTGTTCTGAAACCCTCAGAGTAGGATGTGCAGAAGACTCTGAGTAGGGTGAAAATCTTTAAGGCTGCAGAGCCTGATGGGATACCACCCCGCATCCTCAGGATATGTGCATCCCAGCTGACCACAGTGTTTACGGACATCTTTAACTCCTCCCTGTCACAGTCCATGGTCCCCACCTGCTTACTAAAAACCACCATTGTTCCACTCCCCAAAAAGGCAAAAGCGATGTGCCTGAATGATTAACGCCAAGTAGCATTAACATCTGTGGTGATGAAATGCCTGGAGAACCTGGTGTTGTCACATATCAACTCCTCCATCAAAGAGCTCCTGGACCCCTTGCAGTTCACCTGCCAGAACAACACATCAGCGGATGATAATGTCTCCCTAGCTCTACATACAGCCTTGGAACATCTGGGCGGGAAGAACTCATATGTGAGGATGTTGTTTGTGGACTACAGTTCAGCATTCAATTCAATCATACCCAGCCAACTGGTGACAAAGCTCAGGAGAATAGGACTGTGCAACTCTGTCTGCAACTGGCTGTTGGACTTCCTAATCGAGAGATCACAGGTGGAGCGGATAGGTAATAAAACATCAACACCACTCACCCTGAGCACTGGCACCCCACAAGGCTACTGTCTGAGTCCAAGGTTGTACTCCCTATTCACTCACAACTGCACAGCAAGACACAGCAACAACCACCGCTTCAGTAAATTTGAGGATGACACCACTATAATAGGCCTGATCAGCATTAATGACGAGTCCTCTTACAGGGATGAAGTACAGCTGCTGAGGTGGTGTCATAGCAATAACCAGGACTTGAAGGTGAGTAAAACAAAATAACTAATAGTGGGCTTTTGGAGACACAGGCCTCACACTCACAGCCCACTCAGTATTGATGGAATGGAAGTGGAAACAGTCACCAGCTTTAGGTTTTTGGGAATTCACATTTATATTTACCTAACCTGGACTGTGAACACGGACATTATCTTGAAGAAGGCTCAGCAGCACCTCTATTTCCTGAGGTGCCTCAAGTGATGGGGGATGCCGGTACCTGTGTTGGTGAACTTCTACTGCTGCACCATTGAGCGCGTCCTCACCAACGGGATCATCAACACCTCTTCTCTAGAGAGAAAGGCACTGCAGAGAATGGTGAATGTAGCCCAGAAGATCATCGGCTGTGGTCTCACAGAGATTAAACAGCTCTATGAGGCCCGCTGCTGTGGTAGAATTCTGCCATCACAGAGGACTGTCACCACCCTGGGCATGAGCTCTTCACCCCACTGCCCTCAGGCAAGAGATACAAGAGCATATGGTGACTTACAACTAGATTCTTCAATACAGTAGCTTCTACCCACAAGCAGTGCGATTGGCGAACAAATTTGGCCATGCCCCTCGGACCACACCTACAGGTACACCATCTACCTCATTGTAATATTATTTATTGCAATAAATGTGTTTTACATTTTTTTTTAACAATCGAAAGACTTTCTGTAAGTAAGAATTCCATTTTACCAGTGCATTTACTATGGCAATAAATTTGGCAATAAATTTTGAGTTAAAGTCAGTATCCATTTATGCAGCAATTGATATGAAATGCTTCGCTCTTTGGTACAACAGCAGTCACACCTACAACCTTCCAGATGGGTCTCAGCTTCTAACTGCTAATGCATGTACAGTACCTAGAAAATGTAATTACCGATACCTTTTTGCTCCTAAATTTTTCTTATAAAAGCACTTTACCAATGGTTCATTGCACAAAGTGTTTTAAAACCATAAAGTGAAAGTATGGTGCATTGATACAAATGACCTATTCTGCATGCAATTTTGAATAATTAATGTTTACACAATACTGTTTTAAAGGTATTTACTTTCAAAAGATTTGGTCATATATGTTCTAAATGAAATAACAGGACAAATAAAGAGAACCACATCAAATTCTTTTGTGGGTCTGGCAGTGCCTGCAGAATCCTATTGTCTCTCTGAATGGGCAGCTACAGCATTACCTCTATAGTGTTTGCCAAACATGCTTAATAGGGTCGATCTCAGACAATTCTATTAGCCTCCTCTTACTCTAAAATGATGGTCATGCCACACTTTGGAGTACTGTAGATGGACATTATCATCAGCCAAAAGAAACACAGGCTTAATGAGCTGAAATAACCTCTTACTTTCAAAGTACAAATTCATATTATGACCTACCTACAGTATAGAGATTATGTTATTTACTATTAAGTGGCACTGTATGCCGATTCCTATTTATATAGTGACAAGCGTATCTATAAAAAATCCAACTTATGCATTTTACAGGTGAAATGTGTTAACTGTTTCAAGATTCAGTCACTTATGTGTCTTAATAAAAGCAAAGGTTAACACTTTTGCATTCTAGTCACTATAGTTACCTTGCTGAGCAGAAAATGAAGTCAGCCAGTATTGGTTGCCAATACTTCTTCATGCCCAGTGAGAGGTGACTAATCTGAAAAGATGATTCCAGTAAATTCAATGCATTTTTAAACAGCACTACATTTTGCATTTTCTTATCAGATAACACTAGATTCAAGTCAGCTAAAATAACCATATTTTAACATTTCAAAAATGTTACTCCAGGATTTCATAATTGTGGTTTCCTGTAAATGTGATTTTGATGTGTATAATATTTGGTCATGTATGGGTTACCATGAATATTCAAACATCATTGTATTTCTTAAAATACTTAACCATGATGAATATACTTGGCATGAGCTGTTTCAGCACAAGTACGTTACCAGCAATGGGTAACTGGTTGCTACTGTATGTTCTCTGATAAAAAACATTATTTTTTTGTTAAAAGTGGTTTTGCAACTTCTTCATGATTAATGTATCCCTTTTCATATTTCAGCATGGCTTTAGGCTTTAATTCCTAAGCCTTGTAACCTTGGGGAAAATGACTTGTCTAAAATGATGTCACTGGGTTCTCTAGAGGGATCCAAGTATTCATAAAAGTCCATCTGACATGTAAAGGCTTCCTTTTGTTACTGACAGATTAAGGTTTGACCAGGATTGGAAATCCTATTTTAATTTTACTTTACATCTCTCTTTAGCACTGAAGGGATTGAGCAAAAAAAAAATGCCTCTTTTCCCAAATCCCTTTGAAATGATTTCCTGTAGCAGTGAGCCCTGATGATAACTGTTTCAGCAAACTTTTCTTTAACCTTCCTATGTAAAATCAAGTAATTAAAAGAACTGCTTTGCTTTGAGCCTGGAGCAAAACCACTGAATTTCCTTATGTGCACAGTAAGGAACAGCCAAATGGAACATGAATATGGGGTGTGAAGCTTCATTTTTTTATTTTCTATTTAAACCACACCATTTGGATAGTTACATTACTGGGAACTTCTACTTAAGAGCAATATAACTATTAAATACACAACACTTTTGACACAGTTTTATAGGTTTTACAGTCCTTTCAATATTCCATCTATTCATTTTCTAACTGCTTCTTTCAGCTCTGGGTTATGGGGAACCCAGAGCCTATCTCTCATAACCATACACGTGTTCATCTTTGATACTAAATTTTCTACATGAAATAAAACACAGGCACTGTTAAAGTACATTTTACTTGAATAAAGTTTTTTAAAGTTTGTTTTTTTAGTTTACATAAAAGGGCTAGAATGACAAATTCAAGAAGACATCATTCTGAAAATTAAGTTATCTTGGCATCATTTCTACAGAAGCCAAATAAATTGTTGCCTCAACAATCTTTGTGCATGAATGCCAAGGCAGTGGAGACCCATGCTTACATCAGGTGGTTACATGCTGCAGGGTCTTCTTGTCTGAATAACTGGTTAATAGGCCCTTAACCATTAAAACCATCACTTAATTTTTCATAACACGTGCCATGGAATGTATATCTTACTGTACATCATTTCAGATTATGCAAAAGTGACTGAGCACTTGCTTCATATGCCATCAAACCATGCAGTGATTAATTTTTATTTGCTGGTGGGTGATATAAATCCACTTGATGTTTTTCAAAGGATACTTGACGAGTGCCTATGGAACTTCTATTTACAGAATTTCTTTTTATTATTAATATTAAATGTCAAACGTCCTTTTTTCCTAAGGGCATGGCTCACCAGATAGAGAATTATTTGCATAAATTGCATGAGTAACTCATACATACCCTTATACCTCTGCTTTCCATCTCTATTAAATGAAGTACCCAGATTATCCATTCATTTAGACAGTTGGAAGCTCTGTGATCTCAAAGATATTTAAAAAAAAGCATGTACATCTATTAATGTTAATGCATTTCTTAACCTGCCACACAATTGTTTGCTATTACATCATGATTTTATTGACATAAAACATTGGTATTTTACATTATCAAAAGGTACTCAGAAATACTTATTCATTTATTGCTTTCTTTGTGTACACTATCCACACACAGACTACACATACAGTACATAAAGAATACAGATAATCCTATATCTGTATCACCCTCTGTAAATACAGGTTAACTTCATACTCCCGATGCTATCATTTGCTTCTGTCCTAAATATTAAAAGAGTGAATCCTATAATTTCAATTCATTTTTACTCAAGACCTAGTTTTTGCATTTAAAGTATATTTATATACATCTAAAATTAAGTTACACCATTTAAACACTGACTGTTATGACTAGTGCAATGGTTTACGATGGGAATAGCTATCTAAAATGCATAAATCACTATCATTGTTTTTCTTGACCTTCAAAGTCCTAAGGGAGAGCTTTTATTTCTCTAGAAGTGCTCTGAAATTAGATGTTTAGATCGCCTGTTAGAATGCAGATGGTGAGCAGTGCTGTGTGTATTGGAAAAGTGGCTAGGCTGATTAATGGCATGCACATTAGAATAAAAACATTGACACAATCAGGACTGTGGTTGTAAAATCAAAAATTACACCTTGTGGCTGGAAAGCCTTTTTCTCCTTTGTAAAAACAACACACCATGTGTCAAATGTTTCAAAGCCATCTGAATTCTATAACTCTCGATCCTTTTTTGGCCCTCTGTGTTCTGACACATTGACCCCAGCTTAAATCCACTTTTTCTGTACCAGTCAAAAATATTATGCTGAGTAGCCACACTGAAAACCCCTCACACGTCATTGTTGCCCCCATTCCAATAAATTAGGAATAAGTATACCTTAGAATGCTCATGCTGTGTGGGAATAAATCATTAACTAATTTCAACACGGACGGAAAACAGCTTTGCAGTGGATGCGCTTCATGTGTTTGGTGGAAGTGATTTATACTTCCAGCAGAGCATCTGAGGCACAAAAATGACAGGATGCCCTGCATTCATCTTGTCGTCCAGCCAGGAAAAATACAAGTATTTTTATTTAATTATTGCTCATTTCTGTGATAGTGTGAAAGCAGGGGAAAAGTCACCAGATACAATTCTTTTTTCCATCAAATTTCCCTTTGTAGGACCCTGACAGGCTCATTTACCCCTGATTCATCCCTCCAGAGTTAAACACCAGAGTCTAAGAAACTGTTTTGTATTCAGGATAAGTGTAAGGTATGAAGCCCAGAAGCAAAGAATCTCAAATAGGTAGTGCAAACTGAGCACCTTTTCAGATATGACTAATGGGCAAATTTACCCAGATCGTTCTTTTTTAAAAGACAGTGTGACCGTGATTAATCAGCTTTGAATTTTATGATACATCATTAACACTCTGGGCATTGTAAATTGAAAGTTTGTCGGCTATGGTTTTTTTTTCTTTTTTAATGGCTAATCTATCATTTATATTTATTGTTGCTTTATTTCTGGTTTTATTTTCATATTTGTACAATGTCAAACAATTATCTTTTGAGGAAAAATGAATAATCAATGCATCCATTCCGTTTCTAACCACATTACTGTATGTATTACACAGTTGCAGGAGAGCCAGACCCAATGGAATACCAGCCCATTGCAGAGCACATACAGAAACAAACACGCACACTCTCACCCCAGCGCTAAGTTTCCCCGAATCCAGATAACCTACCACTACAGCATGTTACTGTGGGAGGAAAACTGAGCACTTGGATGAAACCCATGTAAACACTGGGACAACATACAAACTCCACACGGACAGCGACCCAAGTGCTGAATTGAACCCAGGGCCCTAGTGCTGTGAGGTGTTGCACTACCATGCTGCCCTTTATCAGTATTATGCTGCATTTGTTCTGCAAAAGTTTCTGCTGACTCACAGCATGCCAGATATGAATAAATTGGCCTTAGCCATAATAAATACACAGTTTAACCATTTACTCAAGAAAATACTCAAGTATCTGTACAGTATTTCTTGGTTAATGTGACTGTCAATCAAATTTAAAAGAAAGACACATCAACCCATCACATTTTGATTTGGGTGGGTGCCAAATCCATTTTTACCCATTATAGCTGTTAACTTCACAAAACAATTTCTTTAGTACCTCTAATCAACAATACAAAACCCTTTCTCACAGTTTTCTCCGCCTCTTTCATTTTAATACATGTGGACTCTTACCTCCAGCAAAGTTCTAAGTACATTTCAAATCTAAAAAAGCAGTTTCTCATAACAGAAACACAAGCTGAACTATGTGTAAAGGATATTTTTACATTGCTAAATGGAAATATTCATACAATGATAGAATACTACTGTTGTTCTTGCTCAGGTACTGTCTTGTTTTAATGCTGCCTGCTTTTAAACAATTTCTTATCTCAGAAGTTGCATGAAGGAGAGGTAATAGTATCTTGCCAAGGAGAAAGTCAGTTCAATTCTATAGGAAACTAATGAAGAATGTAAACTACATTGAAAAAAATGACATCCATTACTTGTACTTGTTTCTGTACTCAGCAAAAGAAATCCACAGAATGCGTTTAATAGACATTTGGGGCTAACTTTGACAGCAGAATCAATCTGGGATAAGGAAGTACCCTCAGGTTAATTTTAAATTGTGCTTTTTCTGTCTACAGTGGCTTACCAGATCCATTTAGTGGCAGACACTATAATGGGATGAAGTGGATGAGGTAGAATTTTGCATCTAAATTCCTGGAAAAGGATATCCAAGGTTGTCCCTTAGGAAAAGAGAAAGAAAATGCTTTTGCTGGAATCCTTGATTCCTGAAGCATTTTAGACTTGTTTTTTTTTTTTTTGTAACTGAAAATTACCTTCTTCGTGTACTATCGAATCCCAGTTCCAGAAGTACAGTATCTGTTCAGTGGACATTCCATGTAATTGAAGGACAAAAAGTCATTTTGGAAACCTCAAAAGCTTTTATTTTTTGTATAGTAGATGTCTTGAATATAACTGTGGTTTCAAAACTGTGTATGAATCTGCTTGCTTTTTTCTCTCCTTGAGACAGGAGAGCAGTTTGTGGAAAGTCTGTTGAATATTTGGGAGACACCCCTCCCAAACTCTTTACAATGACCAAACACGAACAATTCCTGATAATACAGTAGGGATAAAGGATACATCCTTTCCGCCAAATTATTACCAGCTTAATGAGAACTGAAGATGACGATGGAATTAGGAAGAAGAACCTGTTAAATACAGACTGTACAAGACGCTTTGGTTATGCAAATGGAAGACTAATAATAATAAAGAGCAAGCATGTGGATTGACCTCTAGTGATTGTTTGCAAAGTCGTTGCTGTTTAATGAGCACAGTTGCTAGGTGACAGATTTGTGGAAAGATTCTATTTCATATGATGCGTTACCACCTACAGTACATTAACTAAGAGCCTTTGAATCAAAACTGTATTTTTATGTCAAAATCCCTACAAGGTAAACTTTCATCACTGAATCTCTTTAAGAAAGAATAGGTTTTCAAAGCTATGCTTTATTACTGACATCTACAGTACACACACTTGATTATAGGTGTCTTTACAGAGTTTACAGACCTTTACAGGTCTCCTTACACACCTACAGTACATGCCCTTGAAGGCCATTTTTTAATGTTGGTAAACCCCCTTCAAGCAGTAAATCTGATTTGTCTTGTTTTATTAACTTCACTGATTAAATCCAAAACAAACTGGCACAGTCAATAAGTCATACAAAAAAGCAGAATTACATCAAATTTATTCCAGAGATGACATACAAAGTTATTTTTGGCTTTGATATGACTTTGATGTGCTTTTTTGTTTTTACTCTTATTCAGGGCTTATGAATACTGAGTCATTATTTATGTAGAGTGTTATTTGCCCCTCACAGATGAATACTGCGTGTAAACCAGCTGTCATATGCTAATTTGATCTTGTCCGCATTGTGACATCATGCCAAACATTTCCATTCACTGATCAATTACCACAGAAGTCAGACTGTTTCGTGAACCTATGTTACAAAAAAAAAACGTAGTAATAGAAAAAAGCTGAAATAAAGCCAAAAACAATTTTTGAAAATATTAAAGATGATGAAAACCGGCTTGGACATTGGAAAAGCATAACAAGTGAATGAGGAATTAAGTTGTAGAAAACAGTTCTATTGTTCTGGAAGACAAAGCATTGTGGTTGTCTGAAAACATATTTGGCATTGCAGGTCACAGGAAGTCCTGAATGGAAAATTCAAAGACTACACCACAGAGGTCACCTAAGTGACAAAACTCTGGCAGGTTTGCAAAAGAGGCATAAAACAAACTGTATATTTTTTTAATAAACATTGTTGTCATTAATGTACTATTGATTCAAATGGAAAATGTTCTGTCTGAGGTACTGTATACATGGTAATACCAAAAAATTATTTGAAGGCATTAACTGTACAAAATGCTGAGAGAATAAAATGAGGGGTTGGGTTCCTCACAGCTCTAGACCCCTGGATGTGCAGTAATTCTGGGCTGGGGTGTCTTTCTACAGTATATGCATTTTGCATGGTTTTTCCCATATTCACATGGCTTTTATCAGGCTACTCTAATTTCCTTCACAACATGCTGATAAGTTCATTAGTTGATCTCTTGAGGAAGGAAATTGGGAAGCCTTCCTTTGTTAAATATGCTTAAAATTTTAGTTGCCTTCTTTGATATTCAAATCGTTCTAATGTTAACAGGTTAATTGGCTTTTAAAATTTTGGTACATTGTTGGGAGAAGGCTTTTCAAAGCTAGGATACCTGTCTGCGTGGAGTATGCATGGGCTTAAAGGGTTTTTTTCTGCCCACATATTGTGAGTATCTCCAAAGAGGATTTGATCCCATAACAATAGCCAGAGAAAGCAAAGCTGAGTTAATTTAGGGAACAGTTTGGCTGTGAGTCACAGGTGATCACAGCCCAGTTTCACCTGATATAATTTTATTGGTGGTTCATAACCTCATAATCCCACAAATGCATAAATTACTCCCAGTACACAATGTTCAAAAATTGGAGAATCATGCCTTCAAGGTTGAGCAATGCCCTGGCTACGTATTAATGTTAGTGGAATGTGGTCCCTAGTGGGCATAATTAGTTTAGAAATCATCACGTTAATAAAAGCATATAGTATACAAGACTGTAGGATTCTGTTTTATTATTCAGAATGCCCAGGACTGCAATTCTGTTTTCAGCTTTTATTACACAATCACTTTTTTTAGTTTGTTATTTAATAAAACTGCAATTTTAACTGTCACACTGGAATTATCATAAAATTGACTTCCCTGAAAATTGTCTGATGAGAAAAATAGGAAACAAATACTGTGAAATAGAACCTGCAGCTGGAATATTTTGCCTGTCTAGCTTGCTTATTTGCAAGCAACAAACATATCTGAGAATCCCATCCAGGTATTCCCTTAAAAACACTAGGTTATTTGCTTTGGCAAAATACCCAGGCTTGTTCCAGACTCAAATCTCTTTTTGTAAAAAAGCCATGACATTTATTGCCCCACCTTTTTCACATGTTTGGGTTTGCACCATTGACCCACAAAGAGCCCAATGAGTCCAAATGTATGATAAAGATTATTTTGTCAATTCCTTTTATAATTATTTCCCACTTTATGAAACAGAAATCTAATCAGGACTAAATATAATAATTTATTTTTTGTATCAGTGTATGATAAGTCCTTTAAATCAGAGAATGTTTCTTGTTGCTCTCCTCTGAACATACACCAGAACAACAATATATTTTCGGTAACATGATGACTGAAATTGAACATTATGTTCTAAGTGGAGTCTTACTAGTGCATTGTACAATTTTAACATTTAAATTCTACACATTTAATTGTATATTTTAACATTCTGTTTGTCTTTGTATTGTCACACCACATTGTCTAAAGAGAAAAATGATGTGTCAGGTCGTCTTCAGGAAGCACTGAGCTTCAGAAAGGTACCTTTCTCAAATATGTACAGCAGATTAGAGAGCAGCTATTAAAATACTGATGAAAACAATATTAATATAAAAAATCATGTACATTATTCTTTCCACAAAAATGACATATTTGATGTGTACAGGCAATAATATACATTGTATACAGTTTATACAGTACATGGGAAATATGCTGATTAAATTGTAACATTACTCAATCAGAGACAGCTTTTTTACCCTTATTAGGCCTTATTGGTCAGATGCGTTAAGTGGTAAATAGACTTTAGGCCGTTATGAGAAAAACCATTCAGATTTAGAGCATCCATATGAGTTCTGAACAGCATGTATGTAAAACAGAATTAAATAACCCCAATGTAATGTTTGGACAAATTTATGTTTATGACATCCATTATTGTTTGTCTTACAATTTTTATGTTTTAATTGATTTGTGCAACAATGTACTGAATACAAACCTGTGTATTTTGCTAAAAACAGCTTTCAGTTACATAGTATTAAGGGAATGAAAAATTTCAGAGCCAGCTGTATTTTATATACTGTACAATCCTACTCCATGCTAATTAGAATTTAATTGAACTACACAAATATAGATAAAGAACATTGTTAATGAAGGAGGCTGCATCAAGGAAGATCAACAACTTTACCTTAGCAGCCAGAACCAACACATCATGAAGAGAGAAAGTATACTAAAATTGAAGGAATGTGATATATTCTACATTATTATAATGAGAAAAGTTAAACTTACAAATGTGCAGGTATTGAATACGTCTTCCCTTTCATATCTAGTTCACAATCTGTTTCATTCAAGGTCATGCTGGAAAAAAATCCTTTGTACCTCTACATTTCTGAAAACATAATGAAAATAAAATGGCCACGAATCGTTGCTAAGTGATAAATGTTTTTTTTTTTCAGGTTTTAAGTCTCTTGTGCAAGGAACACATTAAAATGTGCGTAAAAAAATGCATTTCTCTTTGAATGTTGCACTGTGTCTTTTTAAGGGTTTTTTTCCAGCTTCATGAAGACATGAAGATGTTCTTTGGTAAAAATCATAGTGCTCCAGAGAATGGAAAAGAATAATGGTTGAGGTTTCACACATTTTAAATTCACCTTTACAAACCCCCTGCTTTCTTGCCCTAAGAGTTTACCTGCCAAGTAAAAATTATGGGTTATGGAAACATAAATAGTGAGTAGTAATTTTCTAGAGAAGGAGATGTCAACCCAGAGGGTCAATATACCATTTCATAGATTGGTACTCAAACCAATGCTTCATTCCAGTTCCTTTTATTTGCTTGGTTTTTGTTCTTTTTTTCCTGTAGGGCAGTGTTAATGTCTATAGCTTGTATTTTGATCATACAGAAGTGCGGCTGATACTGACATTGTCTCAGTAAAAAGACAAGCACACCATCAGATGTCAACACATGGCCTCTTTCCAAAAGATAAGGGTGGCTTTTATAGGAAGATATTTCTACTTGCAAGGGAAAAAAAAAAGTATTACAAGTTTATCCAGTAAAGCAACAGAGTTGTTTGTTGATGTTTTTCTGCGACATGAAAACCATCAGAATAACAAATTAAAATAATTTAATGTCTCCACACAGACCAACATACAAGCAATTTTAGTATTCAGTTTGACTATTTCCCATTGATGTTCAGGATTGCAAAAATGACCTTTTTCGGATTATTACTAACAAGATACAGCATATCACTTTAGTCTTATTCATGACACACAAAATATTTCTTCATAGTTTAACTTTAGCCTCATAAATTGGATTTTCTTGATGAGCAAAGCAAGATTAATTATAACAGACTATTAATGTACTGTTGCATAGCACTACTGTATTTAGTTCAAGTTCACGTTTTTTTGTCATTCCAGCCATATACAAATATACAGTGGAACGAAATATCGTTCCTCCTGGTCCACGGTGCAAATACAGGCAGGACAGACAGGAAACTGACATAGACATTGTAACAGGATACACATACTGTAGTGTGAAGTGCAGATAGTGCAAATTACAAAGCAGTAGTACAATATACACAACACACAGGGGGGGGATTTAAACCCTGTTTCTGGAATTGGAGTGGGTACAAGGAGATTCCAGACTGTTGAAGAGCCTGACAGCCTGCGGGAAGAAGCTGTTCCAGAGTCTGGTGGAGCTAGCCCGTACACTGCGATATCTTTTCCCAGGTGGTAGGAGAGCAAAGAGTTTATGGGATGGGTAGGAGGGGTCATCTACTAAACTGGAGGCCCTGTGTAGCAGCGTTGACAGAAATGGTGACAGAAATGGAAGGGAGGGAGGCTCCAATGGTCTTTTCTGCCGTTTCCACAATTTGTTGCAGGGTCTTGCGGTCTGAAGCGTTGCAATTCCCAAAGCAAACAGTGATCCAGCTGGTCAAGGTGCTCTCAATGGTGCTTCTGTAGAAAGTGGTAAAAATGGGCGGGGGAAGGTTTGCCCTCCTCAGCCGCCGCAGGAAATAGAGACGCTGCTGTGCTTTCTTTGCTAGGGAGGTGGTATTGAGGGACCAAGTGACCAAGTCATCTGTAGTATAAAGGGGTCTGTGTCTGCTATATACAGTACAGTATATCTGAATGAAACAATTAGTTCCTGATCTTTAAATTCAATGCAGGTGGGATGTTACGAGAAGCCTCCAGTGAAGGTGGAATCATTATTATATTCTTCTGGGGTAAGAGAGCACAGACAACAAACCGCAGGAGTGAAAGGACACCCTGTTCAGAGACAGATAGAAGTCAGGGACCAAGATAAAAAATAATATTCTAATCGGTAACTCATGTTTAAACCTTTCTGTCCAATTACATTTGTGATGTCTTCAGTCTGTCCTGCCATGTGAATTCTGGTTTAGTTTTGTACCTCATTAACTGCAAAAAAAACAACAACTGATCTGTGACTCAAAATTAAGTAAATACATTCATGTTCTCTTTTTCTACCAAGTTTAACTCATTACTTATATGTCCTCCTGTTTCTCAATGACAAGTAATTCTTCATGTTTATTTTACATTTAATGATTGTCCTGTTTTGCGATTATCCTATCACAGTTTTCCATTGTGATATGGCCAGTTTCGGCCGCTGTGTATTTTAGACTGAGGTTTTTTTTTCTTTTCAACTGAAACACACGGCACCATCCAGCAATAAAAAGCACCCTTTTAATTATTCATTTGATAAAAATGAGGGAAATGCATTGAAATTAAATCATGAATATCCTTAACCTCAATAAAAAATGAGCCTTACTGAGATCCACTGACAGTTAGGGGGAGAATCCTCTAACAAAAACCAAAGAGAATTAAAACACATTCTGGAATCAAATTGGATAGATGGGATGCAGAGAATAAAAAATAAATATAAATTTCCGGGTAATTATTTTCAACACAGTATTGTTTGCTTTATTAATATTGAAGTGTAATGTAATCATAATATTGTAATTTGTTTATTTGCAGCGTGAGATTTATTTCATATTAACAGTTGTGGTATGTGAGTTTCAAAGTAGCTTTCCATAACTGTGTCTCACGGTAACCATTTGATAATAGGCTTTACAAATGTAATGCTCAAGGTAATGTGAATGAATTCTAGGAACTTCCAAGCCTCCATAAAAACTGTATTCTGAAGGAGTTCAGCTTTTTTGGAACCCTGAGTCCTTCTTCAGTTCAGCTGGATATTTATGCAATATAACAGTGTCTAAGATTTTTTTCTGTTTATTTTTTTCTGAACCCAGAAATTTGATATTTTGTAAAGCTGTGTCTCTTCTTTTTTCTGTAATGTGACCATAGACTTTGGCTGGGTCACACTGCCAACATTACACCAGAATGGAGAATGGATTCCCTTTAGGTTCTCCTGATGAAATTCTCTGTGATGCTTTTGCTGATGCATAACTCAATAAGGAAATAATTACTTGCCAGGCCATTACAATGACACTTTTCTACCCATTCTCTGCTTCATCCAATCCCCCACTTTTAACTCTCCTAATATTTTGCTTATTTTCCATTAAGAAATGCACTCCTCAGAAAGAATAATAAGCAACTGTCTGATGGTGAATTTATCAAGAAAAATCACTGCTTTCCACTGCTTACATAATGTGTACTTAACCTGCTGTAATTAATTGCTAAAATAACATTTAAACAAGAGTTCTGAGTTATTTAGTTGTGCAGTTCAATTCTGTAATCAGAATGAAGACTGAATATGATTTTATATGACTGAAGTAAATCTGTTTGGTGATACACTATTTGGATACCATAATGTAATCAATGGTACCACATCAAAAGGTGCAATCTAAAATAGTAATATTATAACACATAATAAGTACCAAAAAACCTAATACCTGTATAAACTGTACTTTAAAGTGCTTAAATAGCTAAAATATTTTAATAATATAATCAAGTGCTTCTCCTCAATGCATTTCACATTTTCTTGTTTTGCCTGGCAGCAAAATAACTAATCTAAAATCAGTTAAAGGACTACACTAAAGCTGCGAAATATAATTAAATATCACAGAAGTGGTAACATGGTATGAGTAGGATGAAGCCTGAGGAGAAGTGAGAGGCAAATGAAAACGTACTGTCCGAATAATAAATTAAGTGCTCCTTTGTGCAACTTTGGAGACACTGGGCATGCAAGTCTTCAGGAGTGCCCTCCAGCACTGTAAACTTAGAACATGTTTTTAAAGGTATTCAGTGAATTCATTCTGAAGAGAAATTGTGATTCACCATCATAAACATGTAACATTAAGGTCATTTTAGTTTGTCTGCTTTTCAGTTTTACGTCATGGAAACAACCTTGAATTTACTTTGTATAGTTATTTTAAACCCTATAGTAATGTATGCTTATAATAGTATCATTTATGTATAAAATTCTACACTATGCTCTTAAAAAATGAAAGTTTTTTTTCCCCTTTTCACTACTTGCATTGAGAATTACAGTACTATTACTCAGAAGTAAAATAAAACAATCTACATATTGAATATCAGAAATGTACAGTATAGTATTTTTTCCTGGCAAGAGTCAGAACCTAACCAAAAAGCAGAGTGCAAAACATGTCTACATCCTCAATCCAGTCCATTGCATGGTGTGTAAACACCCAAGATCAATCTAGATACACCAAAGAATCAATCTTCTGTATTAACTATTATTCAGGACATACAGTACATGTACAAGAATAATAATAATTCTAGTACTTTATACATGAAAAAAAAAGAAAAAAAGGCAATAATTTGATAACAATATTATACTGCATTTCCATTTCCTACATCTGAAAGAAATTAAAATCTACTTTCTCATATAATGATTTTTTTTTCAGTAAAATGTTGATAATGTAATTACAGCCAATAAATTAACAAAATCGAAATTATTTACTATAGGTATATCTACTGTAAATTCTAGTAATGGGAAATGAATGGCCACCAGATGTAATCCTGATACGGTGTGTCGAAGAGGTAGAAAAAATACAAGTCTTTGCCAGTTACACCTCCGCTTTCACACAATTCTTCAATGACTATTATCCCAAAGACAGTTCATGTTGACCTTATAGATTTTTCTAAATTTAATCACTACTTTAGAAAAAAATTGAAAATTTGCAGCATAACGTTTTTAAATTATTTTTATATTGGGATTGTGTGTTTTGATAAATACTTTAAATAATAATAATTTTCAGATTGTTTTTACTAATAGAATTGAAATTCCATAATTAAATCTACATGTCATTTATTTTCAATAGCATATTAATCATTACAGCATTGTTGTGTAATGGAAATTGTATCCCTTTTGCTAATAATCAGTCCTGTTATGATTTAATTCTGTTTCAAAGACGCAGGAATTTTAGAGAGCCACTTAATTTGTGGCTGAGTAAGCTGCATTTTTCAGTAGGCCAATGTCTCTTCATCAGCCTCTTAGTTTATGTCACAATGATAACACCTACTCAAAGAACATTGTTGAATGCTCTAAATTAATTGGCTTGTTTTATCACAAAATTAGTATTCTTTTAAATTTCTGAATCCAGTATTTAATTGGTTGCAGCTAGAGAAAAAAAAAAACACTTTAAAGTTATTTCAAAACTGGAGGACATGGATATTTCCCAAAATATAAATGTAATAAATGCAACCAAAGACAAAAAGATGAAGGTTCTCATATGTGCCTTTTCCCAAAAGTAAACAATGCCAGTGGAATTGTACACTGTAAAGTAAGGGATATGAAAATTGAACATACAGGTATGACCATGAACATGGTATTGCAAATCAAATTGTTACTCCCATTTCTATTAAAAATGTACAGTGTAAGCAGAAGGTTCTTTGACTTTGAGTTTGCTTGCTATTTAATTCTGAAGAGGATTCATAATGCAAGGTTCCATAGAAAAAAAATTATCCAGAGAACTAAAAGTTTTATTCTGCCAGACATTGAAAATCTACTTAGTTAACCACCCCCTGCAGGACTGTCACATAATTTTTGATAATTTTACCAATAAGCCATAGATTTTACAAGGCCAAATAACAAAATACAGCGGGAAATACAGAGGGAACAGAAAATAACACTGGAAAGTACTTGAATCTTTCTTTTTTCTTTCTTTGCACTTTGCTTATTCTTTGAAAGCTGATGGAAAATGCATGTGAGTGTTTGATTGCAAAGGTTAATTGTTTATTTGCACCAGCGCCAATGCTCTGTTTAAATTATCATTATCAGCAGGACTGAACAGTTTATATGGAAGCCCCCAGCAAGTAAGTGGTCTCCGGCCACAACTAATTTTACTCCATTTGTATGCTGAAAGTAATTAGATAGTCAGTTGGCCTTTTCTATCAGCTTCAGTGGAGAAAAAATGTAATTCACCACAGGATAAAAAAACCTTTGGCATGACAACATGTGTATTATGGATGAGAACAGCTATCCCTCTAAGTACTACTAAATTAAATAAATGGTTAGGAAAGCCAGCTGCCTTTTTTTCCCTCACACATGACAGTTACCTTCAGAGAATCTCTGGAGATTCAATATGGGAGTAGCACAATCACATCTGGGCAAACACCAGGTGGATGGCATTTAATGTAGACAAGCACAGGGTGTTGCATGCAGGCAGAAAAATCAAACTGCAGTATAAACACAAAATAGGAAACTATCGCTTGAAGAGGTTGAAAAAGCCTAGGTTTTTATATAGACGCATCATTAACATATTCTAGACAACATGGTGAAGCAAAAAAAGAGGTGAAAAGAATATTGAGAAATAAAGTTAAACATGCAGAATTTAAATAAAGTCATGTTATGCTAAAATTGTACAATGTACTAGTAGACCTTAATTAAAGAATAATATACTGTATACAGTATAACTGTCACCAGAACATAAATATATTGCTCATATGTATCCAGAGAAAAGTGACTGCATACAGTATGTCATTGGGCTTTAAGGAATGTCTTAATACCATAGGCTAAAAAGAACTGAATGTTTTCTTTCTTCAACAGAGAAGGACTTTATTCAAGTAATCAAAATCCTCTAAAGTGCTGACAAAGTCAACCCTACAGACATCTTCAGAATTCACAGTGAAACACAGACCAGAGGAACCAAGCAGAAACATACTATATGGGGAAGTGCATTTTAAATTGAGAACAGATGGCACTTGAAATCCATTACTTGTTAAAAATAAATGTAAAGGTCGAATGGTGTCCTCTCATTTGAAAACATTCTTATATTCACACCAAAAATGAAAACATAAAAAGTAATCAGTCCTTAGTATTTAGGGGATTATGAAGTTTATGAATCACAGCAGTCCAGCGTTTTTATGTCTCTTTTTTTACACAAGAGAATGCATCTAAGTTTTTATTTAGTAGTTTTTCCAAATATTATTAATCAATCTCTTTCGCACCCTATCTTAACTAAATCACATGTGAATATGGAAAAGTACTGTACGTAAAGAAAGATCATATTGGCATTGCTTAAATACCCACTTCACCATACCTATTCTCATATTCATGAATGCCTCAGGTTTATTATTTGGCTCAGCTTTGAAAAGTAATCATGTCTAATTCTTTTCAATGAACACCACGTACTACTCTGTCAACAATTCCAACTAAACAGAAGGAATTCTCTATCATGCCTTCTCTCTGAGGATTCCATATTCAGTTTAATGACAACAATGGTCTCATCTCTGCCCCCTGGTGTCTTATCTTCATATCATACTTTCAGATGAATTTACAAATTCATTCATGGAGACTGACCGTGATCAGAGAAACATCCCTAATTTACGCTGGTTCAGCAGTTCTGTTTGCTAGTTCCTGTCCTGCTGTCTTCCAAGAAGAGGTTGAGAAGAGATCCATACAAACAGGAAATTAAATGCCATGCTTACTGCTGTCACTTAATCTCTTATGAGGACATTTGAAACTGGATTTTACAAGACTGAAGTGGTCAGTAGATGTAATATAAACATTTCCAGAGAAAGGATAATATATCTACTGTACATTCTTGTGTAAAAACTGACGGAAAAAGTTGTTAACCAAGTCAATTAACTTTTTGAGAGGAACAGTGCTACATATAAATATACAGAGAAATTATTATGTAAGGAGACAGTCAGGATGTATGAAGAACAGTGGGAGGAAAAGCCTGATTATGCTACCGGAGAGTACAAAGTACAGTAGATATTGATAGATTCATTATGAGTAATATGTAAGAACTATACCCTTGCCAGTACTGAACTTAGCTATCTGCTTTTTCAAAATATAAAGATAACATGGCACTTTAAAAATACAGAGAGCGGCTTTATACATGATTGTTGGACACATAAGGAAAAAGTTACAATACATTCCGGTTTAAAAGTTTGATTACAGGATTCATTTGGGAATTGCATGAAGGGACTGGGTAATCCCATTTAGAAATCCCTTTATCCCCCTGGAACACAACCTTTACATTAATATTTAAGTCTCCTGTCTTCAGAGTGAAACTTGTATTAACCTGCAGAGATTAACAAAAAAAAAAACAGTTGCAAATTACAGTATGTGTCTGAAAATAATAAAAACATGTAACTCCAAAATATGAATTTAAATTAAAAACACTTTTCGTTATTGGATCTAACTCATTGAGGGTGATACAGTTATTACTGTACGATAAGATAATTAAAGATATATTGTAAAGCAAATCATGTCATTAAATTGTTAGGACAAAGTGTGTAATTAATCATCACACAATGCGTCTACATCAATAAAAAGTATTTTATATCTTTACTTTCTGCTGTTTCCTCTGTCTGAAACAACAGGTTCCGAAACAATTGTTTAGGCAACAGAACTTTTCAGCCTAAAAGTGTGTTAATAATAATAATAATAATTGCTTACACTTATATAGCGCTTTTCTGGACACTCCACTCAAAGCGCTTTACAGGTAATGGGGACTCCACTCCACCACCACCAATGTGCAGCATCCACCTGGATGATGCGACGGCAGCCATAGTGCGCCAGAACGCTCACCACACATCAGCTACCAGTGGGGAGGAGAGCAGAGTAATGTAGCCAATTCATAGAGTAGTGTTAGTAACAAAAGTGTTAGTAACACATAGTGTTAGTAACAAAAGTTCGGGAGGAAGACTAGATCCTAATCTCACACACTTCAACTCGCCTACGTATGCAAGTTGCACACCCTTAACTCTCACATTCCACCCGCCTCTCCATCTACACCCTCGCAGCACACTCCCTAGCTCATTTCTCTGAACATTGAGGCACGAGATTTGGGCATGACATTTGTTTTTCTTTTCCATTCCCTCGGCTAGGCAAGACATGCCAAACACTTCATTCATACTATATTACATCATTCTATTGCATTCATTAGGATCTAACCTGCATTACTGGATTATGTATAAAATATACATACAGTATACTGTACTGTATATACAACATATAAACACTACATTAAAATATTTATTAGAACTTAAACAAACCTGGTGGCAGGGTGGTGTAGTGTATGGTGTCCTATCTGTGTGGAGTTTCTACTTTCTTTTGAAACCATTTTCCTCCTACAGTCCAAAGACATGTTGGTAGGTGAACTGGTTTCTGCAAAATTGGCCCTAGTGTGAGAGTGTTTGTGTCAGAGTGTGCCCTGCCAGAAACTGGCTTGCTGTAGAGGTTATATCTCGCTTCATGCCCAATGATTGCAGAGTTAGGTTCCAGCTTCCCCCATGACCCTGTACTGAATAAAACAGTTTAGAAAATAGATGGATTTAAACACATCCAATGTAAAAAAATAAGCAGAATCATCTTTCATTTTGGACAATATTAAAAAGTCTGTATTTTGCATATATAATTTTGAAACAACTTTTTGTTGTTTAGTTAACAAAAGTTTGTTTTAATATTTTAGCAAGACAGAGAAACCACAGATGGGCAATTGTATAATATTTCTTAAGCTTCCCTTGGTGACTTCAAATATGCATAATCTAACTCTAATAAAATGTACCTTCTTATTTACACTGATCCATTCAAAGAAGAAAAGGTTGTCCCACAGGCATATTTACATTCTGAGGGTTTTTTTCTGGATTTACTGTCCTAAAAGATTCTCAGAATCCTTTTCTCCCTCAAGACAGATTGAGACACTATACGTATGTGTTCTGGCCAGTGGCTCCCATTTCCAAATGAAAAGCCTATTAGTCATATTTTCCCATGCACACGCCTGCATGAAGAGATTATACACTTTTTGTTTCCTGTTTGAAATGCATTCTGAGCATATTAATTGTTAAGAGAATATACAAGTAGTTTAGATACATGAAAAATTGTCAAGAGAATATGGCCAATCTAGCTTGTTTTATTTTTGCCTGTCATTTATATTTTTGTTTGTAAAGAAACACTGTAAATCAATTAAAGCAAAAGCACAGTCAAAAGGTGACACAGATAAGATATGTAGTTTTCCATTAGCTTGTTGCTTTTGCCTGATGATCATCAGCCACATTCTTGCAGAACATATCAGGCTGTGCTTGTAATAAATTCTCTGATTTTTGTGACCTTCATGGATAAAAAGAACAAATTAAAAATAAAACACAATCAATCTTTAAATATAAGGTCAACTGTCTCTACATAAATGACTGTTTCACCAAATATGATCTTGAAAACAAAATTCAGTACAACATTTTTTCTTTCAATTAAACAATAAGAACAACTTGTCACACACAAAGAACAAAATAATCTTTTTGTGTTTTCTCTTGCAAACTAGCACTTTTTAAATCCATAATCATGAATTTTTCAAAGGCACCTGCATGTATCAACTCGTTAGGCTGCTCAGAACACAGTTTAGTCCTGTAGTATGGACATCACCAGGACAAGTCTGTTTTTACATGGGTTAACAGGAATCTCTCAGAGGTAGAGCATGAGTTTGGGGACTTGAACAGATTTCAGGGGTCTCAGTTGCCTTTGCTGCTTGACTGGTGCCTATTAGCCTAAAGTATAAAAGCAGATCAAAGAGACCCAAATCACTAGTCTTTGCTGCTGTCTCTTCCATAGATGTTGAGAGGCCAACAGTGTGAAAAATGGCAGATGGTTCCAACTGTTTGAACTCTAAGTCTCACGAGGTTTTCCTCCTCCAGCTGTGTGTACATTCAGACATCGTTTGCATCAGCTCGTGGAAAAGAAAAAATCTCTCACTCCATCAAACCTAGGTTAATCTTTCTGTGAATAAGTGAGAGTGAGTTCTTGAAACAATCAAATCATATTTGTAAGCCATCATAATATGAATCAACCAAACACAAATAAATGGACAATATACACACTTTTATGGCGATGCCAAAAAGAAAACCGGAAACTACTCAAGCCTAAGGATTATTTTTCAGTACAAGAACCTACAGGAGATCCATTCAGAGATACAGACTCTGCTTAAAACCACAACTCTCATTTTACTCCTCACCCTGTCTTCCTGAAACAGCTTCTTTCCTCATTCACCTTGCAAGAAGCTCTTCTACAAAACACACATCTACTTTATTACCTCTCCATGCTTTGAAGAAATGAGCTGATTCTTTATTTTCAGAGTTAATGTACTGATTGCTGCCACTTTTGACACTCTTCCCTGCTCCCTGCTGTTGTAATTTATCTTTTGCTGCTGCACTCCTGCACACGTCATTCCCAAAGCCTCTCCAAATGAGAGAGGAGTTTTCCTGAAAAATCTGCTCTGTAATCCCTGCACACAGCCAAGCATTTGTCTACTATGACATATTCAAAACAGGTTTGAAACTAAAAAAGCACAGATATGAAGCCACAAAACATTGGGAATTCTTTTTAATCGTTGTGGAAAGGTGGATTGACTTCTTATACTCATTACGGATGTTCAGAAAATTAAGATGAACACACGTTCTCATTTAATTACAATATACTGTATATTTTTAAGATGCATGTACAATACATCTATTCACCATGAAAACATAAATTATGTAGCATTTATTACAGCAGTGTCAAGACTGCATCTCTAACCTCAAATGTATATGTGAGTATTAACAGTCACTCCTTGTTGGAAATATGGGGCTTGCAGGATTTCTGCATTTTTGTCTCAGTGACTATGTTACGTATAGAAATCGAAACCAGTAAACATCAAAAAGACAAAACAACAAACGTATTTATTGGTGTAATTCAGGAGCTGCAATTCTCTAGGAGCAGAGAACAAGAAAAGATGAAAAATGTCTTGGATTGTCACCTGCCAGGAATACTGTACTGTATATCAATTAAATGCTGAAATATTACTATATGAATGGTATTAATTGTAATATTTTCAGATGTTCAGCAAAATTCTTTATATAATTTGCATATATGTTCATTGTTAGAAAAAAACAGGAGCAACTACCATATCACTCAAAGATCCAATAACTCTAAAATGCTTAAACTAAACACAACAACCCAATCAATGAATGAGATCTGTGAGACATGCATACATTCTCCAACATCAAGTTTCAGCATATTACATATGCAACATTTAATACATTCCAGAAAAAGAAGGAAGTTTTATGTTGTATTTAAGTTTGATTAAAAATTATTTAACAAAATATTTGTTTCCAGATGTTTTAGACAAAGGTCTAAGCTGTTTAGAAAGAAATAAGCACCATGCAGTATACGTGTTGTTTCCTGCAATTTTAAAATGTGCAATAGGTTCTCTCATCATAACATCAGTAAAATAAACCCTTCCTAGTTTCAGAATCTTGGGAATCTCCTGAAAACAATGCCTTTCTTTCAAGCAGTCTTCTTATTGAGCTAAGATATGGTTGCTAAGCAATGTCTTATTGAGTTATAAGCCAATACACTTGTTTGTCCATGGTAGATTTTTGTCCCTGAAGATGCAATGTCCTATCTCAAAGATTTTCTATTGCCAATCTTACTTTGATTATTGTCTTCTGCTTCAAACCACTGTAAGATATCAGAAGTTCATTCTCCATTTGATAATCACTTTTGTAGAAACATCCGTCTCGTATGGTTTACCTTTGACTCTGATCTAATTAAATTATACAGTATATGGTCATAGCATACAGTATATACCATACTGAAGCCTACTAAGGTCAGTTCCTAAAAGCTAAGCAAAGTCTCTTATAAAGCTAAATCTGTGTAGCATTTTGACAGAAAACATCAAAGGAAAATCAAGTTCCTGCAGGGAGTGGTGCATGTGGATCATCAGAAGGCATACTACCCTTCAGTCCAGACTTTCTAAACCAATGCCTAAGTCTAGTGTCCAAGTGTCAGGTTCCCATGTGGAACCTGGTTTAAAGCATTTTAATGATTCTTGGAATGTGATTGTGTCAAGGAAGAAAACAAAATGCATTTCCTTCCTAGGATTACTTAGTATGCAACACCAGTATGACAGCCCTCCAACAATAATTGAAACAAGATATATACAGTACATACTTAACCAGGATTTATATTTATATAAATATATATATATATTTATTTATATTTGTGAGGAAATATTTGTAACATGAAACTTATAAATGTGTAGTGGTCTAGGGGGTAGGGTCTCCACCTAGTCATTATTCTGTGCTACAGATTGGGAAAATAAACTCTGCTGGTACACCCATTAACAGTACAGCTACAGTAGGAATACCATGAGGAACATCTTACAGTCATAATTCAATAATGCTCATAAACCCTGAAATCACCAGGGATATAGCATACAGTAGTTGAAAACAAAATTCATTAGTGCTCAAGGCTCAGAAATCAATACAGGAAACCCACTGAACTAATGAATGCTTATTGTAAGTCAAATTACCATCATTATGGTTTGGAGCTTTCATGCCTACTTTTTAATATCACAGAATAAGAAAACGCTTATAAAAAATGCTTTGCCCCTGTCATTTTTTTTGTCAATAACAAACTGGAGTCAAGGATCAGCTGCCTGATCTTGCATGTTATTAATGTCCTGTATATTATGCAAACTAACCTGCATGTAGTATTAAATTCAAGAGCAAAACTAATTTCCAAACTGGATATTATTTCCTGTTCTATCATATTACCAAGCTTTATATGGAAGTGTTATGAACCACAGAAAAAAACTCTTATAATAAATACACATACTGTATATGCAAGCAGTGCACAGTACAATGAGTACACTGTGTATTTATCAGATAATCTAGAAAATGTAATGTTCCAAAAGCCACACAAGCAAGACCTCAAACTAAACTATCTTCCAAACAAAGAAAAAATATTAAAGTGTTACATTGACCAAGATAACAACTTGAGGCTGTTAATCTTCTTGGAGTAAACGTCAAAGCAAGAGAGAAAAACAGTAAGTCTATTTAAGCAGAGCGGTGGCTCTGTGGCTAAGGATCTGTGTCTGTGACTGGAAGGTTGCTGGTTCAAATCTCGTGGCTGGCAAAGGAATCCTACTCTGTTGGGCCCCTGAGCAAGGCCCTTAACCCCAACTGCTCCAGGGGTACAATGGCAGACCCTGCGCTCTGACCGCAAGCTTCTCTCCCTGTCTGTGTCTCCTTGGAGAAAAGCTGGGGTATGTGAAAAGATGAATTCCTAATACAAGAAATTGTATAGGGCTAATAAAGAAAGAAATTAAACATTACATTATTAAGCTCTTCCATACGGTATACAGTATAGTGACATTATGGTGAGACAAGGTAATCTGTGGCAGTCACTATATCTTCCTCCTAGTATTGCTGGAAATTGTAATACTGAATAACAGGATATGGATTTGCAGTTAATCTAATAATTATAGTTGTACAGTATGCATGCTTTATTTTATGCGTTTCAGAAATTTAACATGCAATAGCACAGGGTATTACAACCTATAAATGATGAGAGGATTATATCCAATGTTAGATTTGGCAGTGTTTCATGTAAACTAAGGGCACACATAAATCCCCATTCATTGTTATTGATCAAACAGCGCAGCTAGTTTTCATCCATAGACGATTTACAAGTTTGTCAACCAATTGTTCTTATGTATGCCACTGAAATCAACAGACTGTGGAAAAGCCATATATTATCTTCCTAACAAAAGACCATTGTTCCTTGTTTGACCTTCCCTTGAAAAGCTTGTTTATTTCACCTCTGATATACCGTGATAAGAGTGTGGGGTTATGGTTATTTGTCATGACCAAATCTTATTTATTGAAATACAGTAGAAGATAATGTATACTGTAAATATTGATGGAGGTCTGGTTGTATTGCAAACCCTTGAATATATACAGTACCATTAGGTGTATATTAGGAAAAGTCCTTTAGCCGATGATATCTACACTCTGGATGATCAAAGAAAAGGTTCAAGTACCTTAAAATGAAAAGTCTGCTAAGATTATTTTTCCTGCTTGGCTAAATATGGCTGAAAAAGAAAAACAAAGATTCTCTAACTAGATCACAAAATCCTAATCTCTACTAAGGATTAATTACATATTTATTATGAAGATGATGATCCTGTCTACACACACATTGTTCATTCGATAGTATAGACCACAGTAGGGAGATTGGTACTTTATTAAATTACATACAGTAATTTTGTAACTTTGGTGTTAGTCTGAATTCAGCCACAGATACACATGGGACATTAACATTTCTTTTTCTTGGATGCATGAAGTAGAATTTTTACAAGGAGATTTACAGAGACTAATATCTTGAGTAACAATTACTGTTGAAGAATCCATACATTTAACTTGCTTTTACTGTATGTCTGGTACAAATGGCATATGATTTTGCGCAATTCATTCATACACTGTATGTAAAAGTGTAATTCATTTTTACAGAAATCAGGTTTTCACAAAATTTAGTTTTCAAATAAACAGCATATTTTCATCACAATCCAGTAATTGGAAAGTGGTGATGAACTGTGGCTAAAGACTATTCTTGTATTACCTGAGTGTGCTCTTAATTTAAAAAAAGTAAGAACTGTGAATACTGTACAGCCTAACAATAGAAGGGTAATACTTATTATTGTATGTGATACAAAGCCACATGTCCCCAACCCAAGAGAAAGAAAAACAAATTAATTGTATGGGCACCCACAGTAACAGCATTGTAATTCTGAGTAGAGTCTAACATAGTTTTTATTATTAGAGTTTATCGATTTTAAACTAAATTAATTAAAATTGTACAGTATATTCTTGTCTTCTGAATCAAGGGGATCTTTTTTGCTGGTTTGATTTTATTTTTTATTTTTTTTACAAACTATGTTATTTTCATGTCAAATGAGATGTTATTTTAAATATATATACTGTAGACAGTGGCCCTGAGGATTGAAAGCTTTCAAAAGACTTTAAAGGGAATATCATTTGAAAAGGTTTCATGCTTTCTGCTGTCACTAATGTATCACAGCATGGTCCCATAGGACGGCACAGTCCAGTTTGTTTGTCTGGAATGGTAGATGCTCTGACTGCCCCTACTATCTGCTTAGTGTATCTGCAGTTTAAAGTATAATAATAAGCATCTGTTTTGAGGACATGATCAAAGTATAGATCCACTGATCAAAGCATATTATCCACTGCAGATCGGGAACAGATGTGCATTAAATTCAGTGTGTCTGTCCTACAAAGGGATTTAGCAAAATATGATATTTACCATTCATCTATAATAAGTTATCCTTTTGTCATGTACCTTTTTTTAAAATTTGAAAGATTTTTCAGATATA
The DNA here is from genome assembly GCF_059453375.1 of Lepisosteus platostomus. Taxonomy (NCBI): domain Eukaryota; kingdom Metazoa; phylum Chordata; class Actinopteri; order Semionotiformes; family Lepisosteidae; genus Lepisosteus; species Lepisosteus platostomus. Next base: position 16,317,979 of record NC_142627.1, on the reverse strand, counting down.
CAGTACACTTACCAGATAAAAGTAAACACTCTAAATATGGCAATTTCAATATAGTTCTATAGTTAGAGTTACAGTAGCTGTTGCCCTCCTGTCTATTTTAATCACTAATAAGAAGAATGTCAATGTTTGTCCTTTTCACTTATTGCAGCCATCACCACACTCATAAACATACAGTATGTGATTAATATTTCCATTTCATTTTAAATTAGCTTACATAATTGATCGACAGTGATCATAGTCATCATGTTCTTTTAGTACTTCAGCACCAGGGAAACCCTACATATGATATCACAGCGGTGTAGCAATGCCTTTTAAAGTCCCCATATTCCATATGGGGCTGAAACTATTTTTCAATTCATAAACTATAAAAGGAAAACTAATAAAAAGGTGCCTAGTGATACTGTACAAGCTCCATTTTACAGTACATTACATCCAGAGAGGTACAGTAAGTGATGGTGGCCTCATTTCCAGCAAAGTAATATATAAAGCCACCTACAAAATTTTATCATTCATGCCCAAAAATGAGTTGAAGCACAGTTTCTTTATCCTCTTTAGTTTGAAATGTGTTATTTTTTTCTATGGTATTTCTTTTTTAAAGAAAACCTGTTTTGTTTTACTGCAAACAGAAAAGAAAATAACCCCTCCTAATGAATCACAGGATTCATGGATGTACCATGAACTGAGCAAGTCATACTGCAGTTTAATTTGAGGGGAAAATTACATAGTGGGATTCATTAATGTGTTGTCCATATTAGTACCGTATGTACTAATGATGTGTATAATTTTTCAGCCCTGATTCTTTTATCGAATGGAGTATTCCGTCATCTAGCATTTAAAAAGAAGAGAAAATAAAGATTTACATAGTCGTGGAGTTTATATTAACTGTAGTTAGACCTATAGTTCTTGAGAGATAACAACAGGTCCATTCAACCCAGCTATTCTAAATCATGACAAATTCCCGAAATAATTTCCTACAAACTGGACCCGAGTCTATCTGGCATTCTCCCCTCAACTCACCGAGCCGACATCCTACTGTGCATGCCTTTCTCTAATACTCTAATGATGTAACATCTGTACTTCCATCATTAGTACCCTAAATGACCCAAAGCCATTTTGGCCCCATGCTACCTGTCTTTTACCCCAGCTTCAGCCACTAGGAGTTCTAAGACCCTCTTTTTATTTGCATCTCTGTGGTTTCTAGCTCTCTACCCATCCATAAATTGCATGTTTTTTATTTTTTCAAGCTCTGCCAAAACCCAACTCAACGAGCTGCATGGCAAAGGACTATCTTATTTATCTCCCTGAATTATAAAAGTTATTCCATCTGTCCCAGGCATCCTGGCCAGCCTCTTTGAATTCTGTCCTTGCTGCTTTTTGATGACACCGCCTCAACAGTGGGTCTATCCAGTGTCATATTTCTGGCTAAGTCAGCAGGCATCTCGCATCATTCTCTCTCTGTCACCTGGTGTCCAACAAATCCCAGTGAAAGTCTGTATACTCAGATCTGTACATTTTCACAACCTTTTCCAGATTTCCCAACATCTTGATGTTCACTCTGTCTCTAATCCTCAACGGGATTTTCAGTTCAACAGGAAATCCTACAAAGTGCAGATATTAATCTCATCCATCTCGTCATTCACTCTATCAGCTCCTTCCTAACCGAACTGAACCTTTTTCCATCATGCTCCAATCTACTAACTCCTATTCTTCTTCCATCCTTATGATCTTAAAACATTGTCTCACCTTCTGCTAATCAGTTTACTATAATCACAATCAAGCACTTGATGACTACATCATTTCAGATCTATATACTGTATTCATTTCAGTGAGTCTTCTTTTTATGAGTATCACAAACAGTTTTTCTGCTGCAGCTCATTCCGCTTGAGGAGCTCTAGATGTTGATCTTTACTGACATATTTGCATTCCCATCAAAACCTGGCATTTGCTCCTCACACTTCAAACCTCAGCCCTATAGCTTTCCCCAATATTAGGCCTAATCCTTTTACCCCCCTTCCCCCCATCACACTTTATTGGAATAAGTGCAAGTAATATTTTACCTTCACCATTCCAGGGATATCTTTGATCTTACTCATCAAAGGCCAACAAATCTGCACTAATTTTAATTTTTCATCCTTCTCTTTCTCGTCTTGCCATTTCTTATTTATAGGTAGTAACTCATGCTATCTCAGTGTGCCCTTGCTACCCTTCCACCAGGTCAGTCTGTCCCGCATGCCCCTGAGTCATCTCTCCCTCCAGATTGACATTCCTGAACTCGCTTAAGAATTACTGTCCCACGCTAATCCCCTCACTATCTACAGTACTTGACTATCCTAGCCAAAACATTCTGCTGATCCTTTCAAATGATAAAATGATTTAAATTATAAAAAACATTATAAACTTCCCTTTCTGTTACCTACAGTACTTGATGACTTTCCAAGCACTAACCCAGTGAGAGCATAATGGTCTCTATTTTGAAAATTGAGTGGGTCCATCTCTCCATGAATAAGACGTCTTGCCCTTCCATTCTCATTGAGTTTCTTGGTATTGTCAGTTCCTAAAATCTGCTGTTATTATCTATCATATTTTCAATTTTGCTCCTGAATTCTGAGCACAATGATTGTCAAATGTATATTGACAAAGACTACGTAATTGTAACAGATTGCTAGTTCATAGCTATCCTTCAAAGAATTACAACATTTTGAATTGTAATGGAAAATAGTTTCTGCTTAGGCCTTTTTTACCGGTTCTTAGTGTTGGTTGATGAAAGACTTTTGTGAGATTGGATGATGACTCAGTTAAGTTATTCCTAATTAACAGCGGAAGCAGAATGATAATATTTTTGAAAATTAAAGAATTTTCAATTTTAAATACTCTAATTTTTTATTGAATGATTTTTGTTAATAACTGTATGACGTTTATTCACAGCTTTCCTATGTGAGTTCAAGTCTTGGGCTGTGTTATGAGTTTTTATTTTTTTATATTAACTGCAGTATGTACTCCATTCTAGTGCAAACCTTTAGAGCTGAAACACTATTCAAGAACCCAAATGTTGTCACTACAGGGGAACACAAGAATAACACAGAGGGAGTCTTCAAACCCCTTGTCACCTTCTAAAAAAGCTACAGCTTCAACAAAGAAAGAGGATTCCAAAGCTGCATGATGTATAGGAAGTATCTGTTATTTTAGCTTTTGCTTTATAAGGGAAATCTCTGATATTGTGTCATGCTGAAAAGAGAGGAGTGCAGTTTGTGCTGAAGTGACCATGTACAGTACCACCTCAGGACATGATTCTCACAGATACAGTATATATCCAATTGTAATTTTTATATACTGTACCTTCATTAATGACATTGTTTTCAATGACAACTGTTTCTATAGACCGAAAGCATGTCTGAGTTTGTTCATAAGTGTTCTGCTTTCTATTGCCATACATTAACACTGTAACAATAACATGGAGCTTAAGACATTGTGCAACTGTCCATTCCATCACTCTCCTCGCATAGAAACCAACCCCTCTTTTACAGAGGCCATTTTTAGAAGTTTTCATCATTCATTTCCCTTAGATTTTAATCCTCTTACCATGTTCATCCTTTAAATTGCCTATTTTAGTTTATTACAGTATTATCTGTTACTGTTTCTAATTATTTTCCCACATGTTAAGAAGGACTAGCACAAACATGATTCAAAACGCCTTAAAATCACAAAATTCACATTCAGGAAGTGGTGTAGTGCTTTTTACTTGAGCTCTGCAGTACTAAACAATAATATTTTGAAGTTTTTTTTCAGTTTCTCAGAATTAGTTTATAAACAATCAAATAATGCACAACAAAAACAGAACCCAAAACTAATAAATGGACAATCGGTAAGACTTCTTGTTTCCATTACCTTTAAATTAATTAATTTCTCTGACATTAGAGATGCTCAAAGCACCATAGAGAGCCTGTGAAGAATAGGGAAGCAACAAACACAACTTGTAAGGCAGGTATGATACATACTGGATGTACTGTAAATTTCAGATAAGTTTGCATATAAATAACATTAACAAATATGATGATCCACCCATTATCAAATAGCTGTTTGCTCTTAGTGAGAAATGCGGCAATCTTGAACAGGGGTGCAAGGTGGGACTAAACTTTCAGTGGAATAGGAGTCCACAGCAAGGAATGCACACACAATTTAGTCACATCAATTCACATAACTTGCATATCTTTGGAAGGTGAAAGAAAACTAGAGCACTTAGCAAAAACCCATGCGAATATGGATAACATACTGTACTGCATGTACTGCTGTACCACACAGAATGTACACCAGTCCAGAACTGAACACAGAACTCAAGATCATTAGCACACTCACAACCACACCACCATGCTGATTCTATATGTTTTTAAAATATTTCTATAGTACATCATATAGATTATATATCATACTAAATAAAATGAATCAACGTATCACTCCTTTGTTTGAATGGAAACGATAACCTTTGAAAAGATACTTGTGATAGATCAGTTTTTGAAGAGACAGTTATTGAAGCTGACCTGCTACTAGAGAACACAAAAAGGCCTCTATCATTTTGTAATAGACACACTGGGTGACAATCTGTTAATTAATTCAATTATCGGTAATTTCATACAAGGGTGTTAATTACTGGAATGTTTGTAATATAAAAGGCCTCTCACATTGTAGTGATGATTGGGTGTTTGAAAGCAGTCTGAGGAGACTGCTTTAGAGTCTTTATTGCAGATATCTTTCTGGTCTTTGCACACAAAGCCCCCTGAACTTTTTGCCTTTGTGGGTTTGTTTTGTGCGTACAGATCCCTGGGGCGATGTTAAGGAATGGTCTGCCACAGTATTCTCACAACAAAATTGCAATTCTAGTCCTTAAGAATGATATTACTAATAGCTTCCTCCCTCATGTTTTATGTTTGATGTGATCATTCATAAACACTCAGAAAACATTGACAGAAAAATATGGAAAGTTTGAAGGTTTCATGTAGTTTTTATTTGACACTGTAGTGTGAATTTGTATCATTTAGAAATATCCCATTACTTTCAATAACTTTTGATTCAGTGATTGCACTTATGTAATATTTTTTGATAAATCACATACAGTACTGTACAAACTCAGAAATTATCTTACTATGTATCATCTCAACTTAAAAGATAAAACAGTACTATTGTAAAAAATCCAGGAAGAAAGGTCATTTGCACATATGAATAAACATAAAGAATTCATAATTAAAATTTAAGCAGCTTCCAACAGAAGATGTTTCACTAATTATTAAATGCTACCCTAAGGTTTTTGCTCATCCTACAGAACATATAAGTAAACAACACATAATGCCATATATACTGGGAAACTCAGTGTCTTGGTATTTAATAAAACATAGCATGCAATAACAATCCATTCATCATCAGAAGGCTGCTTATTCCTGGCAATGTTTGCAGCAAACATAAGCCTATCCTAGACATATGCAATATGTTTAATAATATATTTTTATTAATATTGTAATGCAATGTAATAATGCATGTGGTATTTAATAACATAGTATGTAAATGGAATACTTTGTAGGTTAAAAGGTAGTTTTTAAAATGTCTGCATCTTATTCCTGTGAAAAAAAAATAAAAATGCACATCTATACACACATTGAAGAAAGTCCAGCAGTTTTCATCAAGTTCAAAAGTCTTAAAATGAATTTGACCTGAATCACCTTCCCTTTGTTTCTGTCAAAGTCCTACTGGTTTGAGTATGAGTCTGTGAACGTGACAGATGTGCCAACAGAGAAGCAGCTAAATAAATAAACGAATGTCCTCTTAAGCCAAATGCACTTGTGTGAATTTCTGTTGAACACAGATAGGCCACAGGGCTGCCTTTTCAACATTTTTTATAAAAGTACCCAAATCAACAAAGTCAAAGAGACATGAATACATATCAAATCTGGGCAAATGTCACAGTGGATCTACACGTCTGTCAGCAACATTTTTCATAATGTGTGTCTGTGTATGACTTTAAATCACAGGGTGCAGAGAACAGAACACCTCACAGGCATGGCTCCCAATAGAGCTAGCTGATTGAGAAACAAAGACAGTGTACAATTCAAAAGTGTGCTGTCTTCTCTGGCTGGAAGTCACCGGGACCTCAATTGTCTTTACCTTATATTGCATGACTTAAACCACCACAAACCAAATTTAAACAGAAAACCCACATTTTCTCACCATGTTTACCTCTACCATTGTAAAAACAAACTCAACATATATTTTTCTTGCAACACATTCAGGGCACCATGCCCTTAATTTGAATCCAAAATCAGTAAAGATCGTTTACTAAGAGACAGTGGTGATTTTTATTGTCTTGGAGTGTGATGGGGCCCATCCCAGGCCCCTAAAACAAAGGAAAGAAAATAAACTAAATTAGTACTTACCTTTTTGTTTCTGGGGTCGAGTATGGTAGAAAGCCAAAACATATATAATAAAAAGAACAAACACAATAGTTGAAGTTTGAAATGTTTGGTGACTGTAATCATTCTTTGTTAAGTCAAATACCTGTTTACTAGTCAAAACCAAATTCAGAGTCAGGGCCAAATTTAAACTCTGGGAAACAGCTACTGGATGGCCGCCTTTCTGTTTTCACGGCGCCCTCTTCTGGACTGGAGGGGAGCTCCTCTGCCCATCTCTTTGGTAATATCTGTGTTTTAAAAGTAATTATTCGTGTAACAATATTTTTAAAGAAATATTTAAGGAATATTTTTTTGGTGACTGAGGTACATTTTATGTATTGTGTTTTGCCATAATGGGGTATTCATTAGGTGTAAATGTGAAAAGGGCTATGGTATCTTTACATTTATTGCGGGAGGTTACAGGAGGTTGAGCCGCAACGAAAGACAGAGGCTGAGCTCTACTGAGAGAGCTCTTGGGGGATTAAGGAGGAAGGTGCTTTGGCCCTTATGTAATGGGCACTGCAGGAATGTTTGGTCTTTTGTTGAAACTGTCTGGTCTCTTATAAATAAATTAAATTTTTGTTTTTTGTTTTTATTGTGGATTGGTTTAATTTTGCACCTGCTAAGAACTGAGCCCTGACTGTGTGGGGGAAGAGCAAGCTTGTGACAGAGTATGCTTTTCTGTTGGTTGCCTCTTTGCTTCGTTTGCAAGACAAAAATGATCACGTATTTTTCTTCTGCCCCTATTAATGTTATTAATTTATTGTTCAGGAAATAGTCGTTTTAACCCTGAAAAAAGAATGTAGTGAGTAACGAGCAAGTGCTACTGTATGTCACCGCTTTGAATTGCACACTTATGTTAATGCTATGCAGGCAGACCACATCACCCATTTCTGGCTCATTCTGCAAGGCAAGTAGTTTGATATTTTTGATGAAGAAGCTCATGAGGCTATGCATGAAGGAACCAGAAAGAATAATGACTGTAAGCCTTTTTCAGGGAACCAGTGTTGTGACTAAACCCTACCCTTCCAAATCAGGATGGAGATATTATCAATAAACAGCAAAGATAACCAAACTGTTGAGAACAGTAAGACAAAGAGGCAAATGTGGAATTCCCATGGTAAGTCACAAGAAAAAGGTATAACAAGACAGAGAAGCAGACCACAAGGCCAGCAATCCCACTGCTGAAAGTGACACCACATTTACTGTTCTGTACAGTATGTTGCTCAAGTTGTACAACCATGCAAATGTTGAAGGTGAAGATCATGTTGCCCTTAACAGATTGTTGTGAAGAAACCATCTTGTTAGATGCTCCACCTCACTCCTGTATGTGGACTCATCATTGTTGTTGATCACTCCAATAATAGTGGTGTCATCTACAAACTTAATGATGTGGTTGCTGCTGTATGTGGCTGTACAGATGTAGGTAAACAAGGAGTATAGCCTAGGACTGAGACAGCAGCCTTGTGGAGCTCCAGTGTTTAGGATTGCTGTAGGATTCTCTGCTTCAGGTCTGTCTTTTCAGGAAATCCAGTATCTACAGTAGTTGCAGATAGAGTTGCATAAGTCCAGATTCCTGAGGTTTGGGACCAGCTTGGTGGGAACAATGCACTGAAGGCCGAGCTGTAATCAATAAACAGCATCCTAACATACAGTAAGTACCCCATCTGTCTAAATGTTCTAGGGCAGTATGAAGTGCTAGAGATATGGCATCATCAACTGACCTATGTGAGCAGTAAACAAACTGAAGTGGGTCAATGGGGTCTGGGATAGAGCAATTTATATAGAACAATACTAGGCTTTCCAGGCACTTCATGACCGCTGAAGGGAGTGCCACTGGGCGGTAGTTGATAAAGCAAGTTACCATGGTCTTCTTGGGCAGTGGCACAATTGTAATTTTATTAAGCACTCTGGTACAGCTGACAGGGACAGAAAGAGGTTGAAAATGTCTGAATACATGGGAGATAGCTGGTCTGCATGGGCTGTAAGGACACGGGGGGAGACACCATCTGGGCTGGCTGCTTTACGGGTTTTCACTCTCTTAAACGCTCTACTCACCTCATGTTTAGAGAGATGCAACACAAAGTCCCCTAGTTCACAAGGAGCCTTGATAGTGGGAAAAACAACAACAGATTTTGATTTTGGACTGATGTTTGCATCTCAACAATCCATTCATCCTCAAAAGAAGACAGTTTTGTAATGAGTCTCCTGATGTTCCTGTTCTCAAAGGTGAAGGTTTCCATTGTATTTTGGATGTAGCTATAACTTTCATCAAAGAGAGATTTTATCACTTGCAAGCAATTGATACTATCGACCTTTTGTATGATATGAAGTATTGCCAGCACCTACTTTTACTGCTCAGTACTGTTAACGCTGCTACATTGATGAAAAAATGTGTGATGAATTGACAACTTTATCTGATAAGTCTAATAAGTCCTAACACGCCTCTTGTAAAGGTGTTAGAATCGATAACAAGAAATATTTTTCACCCCAAACGTTGCTATTGCATTATACATTGTTAACATTACCAGTTACAGTAGCTTCTGGTAAGCAGTTTCTCAAAACTGAAACTAATAAAATAATTTATCAGGATGAGCATTAATATCAGTTTAGAAAATAAATTTAACTGAAATATTAAAAGACTACGCAAGTAGAAACATTCAGTTCATGCAATTACGTATTTTAATTTTTTGGGCACACCAGAAGATATTGTATAACATTTTTCTTCATTACAGTATGCATATACAGTAAATAGTTTAACCCAAAATGTTTGTAATTGTGATTTTGTTAAAATTAAATACACTAGTAGGAAATCATTTTATTTCTCTAACTATAAATGTGCTTTGTTTTCATTTCTTAAATTTGAAGCAAAACAATGCAAAGCACAGGCTAGGGTAAAAACCTAGATCTGGCCCTGACTGTAAGGATGCTGTCCACTGCACATACTGTAGATGTCCAAGGCTCTGACAGAACACGAAAGTTGGGATATTTGCCTTCAGAGCCAGAACCAAAGGTAGAAGTATCGAAAGTTTTCCGTCTCAGCAGCTGATTAAAGTGAAAGGAGAAGAAGACCATCAAGATGAATACCAGATGAGGTCTCAGGGTCCCTGCAGAGACCAGAGGCAATACAGACTTAGGAAAAACTAAAATTTAGTACTTGCAGTTCTCTCGCCCAGGAAGCTGAAGTAATCTTCAAGAGGGAAACATACTTTGTGGATAAACTGAAAAAGCCCACAGATGGGAGCAGTTCAATAAGTCTGTGCAGAAATGTTGCCAAAACAGCAAAAAAAAAGATGATCAAAGAAGTCATGTGACTTCAAGAGGATGGAAGTCTTAACACTATACACAGAAAGTAGGAGGAGAATAATGAGAATCCACTGTCTTTCCACTCTATTGTGAGAGACAGACAGACTAAACTGGGTCCAAGTGGAGACATTTGATGTGTATTTTCTCTGCAGTAGGCAATGCTGTGGCCTTTCCCCATTAAAAATAACATTATTCCAATTTCAAGTTCAATATTTTATTATCACAGCAATAGTTGCATGGAATTTGGCAACTTATAAGGGAACATGCATTTTGCATGCATATCATTCTTTCTGCAAAGAATTATACACCATTTTTATATACTGTGTATCGATAAGCACAAGTTCACCAGGAATCAGAAAGAGATATCTGTGGAGAATTTATGTAGTTTTGTACACACGCTTTTTCATTATTGTATCTCTTATCAAACCTTGCAACGAGACTTTTGTATTTTAATAAAATTGAATGTGTCAATTAAAGACATATTTATGCATCAAAGCTAGAATTATTGTCTTATTGACAAGCAGGGGACCATATTATTTGCTGAATCGCAGTGGTTAAGATATTTGTACTAGTTTGCACCCTATGGATCTCATTCAGGGCCCTCCATGCCCTCTATTAGAGGTTCCATCCCTGATTAGTTTTTAACTTAATCCCCTGGACTGCTACTCTATATTAGACACATCTGCTCCCTCTCATTTCTGTAGCCTGTCCTTCATCTCCTTTCTTCACCATCCAAGAGACTATTACAATCATCATAACCCAGCTCAAAGCAGTTTTTCCTGCAATGTAATTACAGTACATAACTGTTCCATGACCCAAACTGTATTCCCTACCATGGAACAGCATGGATTACTGCTTCCACTTTCCAATCCAAGTGAATGTCAGATTTTGAATGAACTGGGAACAAAAGTGTTCCAATTGATAGTGGTAAGAATATTACTTCCTGCAATATTCATTATTACAAACTGTTCTTGTTGTGTCATCCAGAGAACAGCAAGGAAAAGATCATTTTTCAGAACATGAAATTGCATAGACAGACCTGTAAAATCAGAGATTTTCACTTCACTTTTATGATTCAATTGGAGATGGGCTTGAATTGAAGTGGAATGAGATCTTTCATACGTCAGTTTGATAAACCTGTCAGCACCTGGAATACAATAGTTTGAGGAATAACCCTTAGAGAAATTAAAAAATAGATTGGTTGGAATTTTTACTATTAAGCCATTTAATACCAGCCAAATGATGACATTGCTTAGGAAGAACATTGAAGTAGCCCTGGATTAAATTGTTTCATATACAGACACTTTTGGTTTAATTGGCTGATTAATATCCTGTAGAATGAAATTCACAGGTGAAAAGGGGTTTATGTGATTTATGTGATTGTCCCATTGGATGATAGAAAATTCCACAGGGTCAGCAAATTAGAATATAATAGCAGTAAGGTATAGAGGGCAGAGGCTATGTCTAAGCTCCTGCGGTTCAGGGAAAGTGTCAGGAGACATTTGAACTGCAGAGAGCTTAGACAGCACAAGAGTAGGTATTTTTACTACTGTGCTTTAACATCAGCACACAGCCAGCCTGCAGTCCTAATTCCAGATAAAGTGTGAAGGATTTAAGAACGTTAATGGAAAAAACTTGCAAGTATTTTATTATGGAACGGGTTTAGCTAATGAACAATACATTCAGAGTTAATTTAGAATTTTTGTCTCTACCACATATTGCTGGATTTAATTTGAGTCCTCCATAGTCTCTATAGAGTTGTTGAGTAGTGCTGATTATAGTTAGGAACTGGACAATGAGGGTTAAACCATGTAAGGCAAGGCAGTAGGTCTCTAAGGAGACAAGTGACATAAACTCAGTGGCCAGTTTATTAGGTACATTTGCCCTTCCCATGTAATTAAGTGTTCAATTAGAACAGCACTATAAATGCTATTTAAAGCAGGTAGGCAGGAACCCATGGATTGCGTGTGTAAAAGTCAGAGGAAGAATGGGCAAGACAAATGATTTTAGTGATGTTAAATGTGGAAACAGACCATTGATGAAAGGAGGGTAACATGACTTGTGCAGAATAATAGATGGGATGCAGTCAGTCAACTAACAGCTGAGTACAACAGTGGTGCCAAAAGAGGCATACCAGAATGCACCTTGTCACTGATGGGGTATGGCAGCCAGTAACCAAACCAAGTTTTATCTCTGTCAGCAAGAAACAAGAAGGTGCAGTTGCAGTGGGCTTAGGAACACAAACACTGGACTCTGGAGGATTGGAAAAACATTGTGTGGTTCGATGAATCCTGGTTCCTGCTGTTTCATGCTGATGAGAGGACCAGGATATGGACCTGGTCATCAGGACCAAAATCACATGAATCAATAGATCCATCCTGCCAGCCAGCTATCAACAATGCAGGCTGGTGGTGGGGGTGTAATGATGTGGGATGGTTTTACATGTGTTATACATTACAGTATGAGTAGAGCAATGTTTAAATGCCAGAGGATATATGAACATCATTGCCGATTAGGTGCATTCCTTCATTGCACCAGTGTGCCCATCTGCAGATGGGCTTTTTCAGCAGAATAATGCTCCATGCCACAAGGCTTGGAAAGTCCTGGAATGGTTCCAGGATTATTTGGTTCTTAGCTCTTAGCTAGATTTACAGTACCTAATAAAGAATACCTTCCTATTAAAGGGGATGCCTGGCCACTGGCCGTTGAAGGGACGAGCCTGCTTCAGTGTGTCAGAGTGTCACTTTATGTGTTGTGATTAGTTAAGGAAGAAGAATGGGGTTTGTCAAGAATTCGGCAATTCCATCTCTTACTGGGAAGTATTATAGAAGACTCGAAGAGTCAATTCGTGGGAGATGAAGAGGGATGGAGGATATTTTTTTAATCAATACCAGTATGATGGACTGTTTATGGGGACTGAGCAGGCTTCCCTGAACGAGGACCACCAGTAAGTGCATTGCAGTGCCCAGAGGAGTTCTGCAAGCGAAGAACAGTGACAGACTTCTGAAACACACAATCCATATCTAGTCAACATGTCTGAGTTGGAGTGGGAAGGGGGTTGGCATTTACCACTTAGTTTGGAATAGAGTAAATGGATAGCTTCAGTGTAATTTAACTTATTGAATGAGACATGCAGGAACATGTTGATCTTGTGCTGATAAAGATTAACTTTAAATTGATACAAAATTATATAATTTTATATTAAATTCTATATACTGTATATTATATTGTAGTAAATTAATGACACTGGTAAAACAAAGAGGAAAAACATACATGTAAGCTGCAAAGCAAATATTTTTCACATCTAAAACTAAGTTGGCATTTCTCTACACACTGAAGCAGATCAGAACATTGACATTAGGGACACTGGAGTTTGAGCAAACAGTTTTCAACATAAGAAGGTTGATTCAGAATGACAGTTCTCAAGAGCTGGATAAACACACTTGGACTGAGGCCATGATTTTGTTATTTAGCTAAAGAACCTCAATTTGTCTAAATGTAGACCAAAAAATGAAGGTCATTGCGTTGATGATGATTACAATATATAACCATGAGGTTCAGAGCCTCATGGTGCTTGATATGTATGTATGGTATAATGTTGTCTATTTTAATTTGAAATGTTTAATGTTCATTTCATTTTTATTTCCATGAAAATAGGAAATATACTGTATAATATAGTGATAACAATTACAGTATACTGATTATAAAGATTTTAAAGTCAACTATATTTCAGTTTCACTTTCTGTTTCCATCTAAAGTGCAGCTAACAGATTTTAGGACAATTAAAATTTTAATTTTCATCCAATTAAAACTATTTTCTTTACAATGCACAGGCATACAGTGCATAGCACGTCATTCAGTGTAGACAATCTACTTCATTGTATGTTTGTATTTTATAGCATGTACTGTACAGTATTAGCTGTTGAAATCTTACAGTACGTACTAGCACATAACACTCATCAAGTACTGCACATATAACAAGTTACTTGTGATAATTCCAGGATATAGATGCATGTTGTATTCATAATAAAAGTGATTACATAGGCTTGTATGCTTCATGACTAAGAGATGGGTTTAATTTGTATTGTATTTAGTTCTATTTGTATGGCCAAAATTTACAGGTCCCAAATCTTGCCATCTTATGAAAGATAATGGTTATCTCTTGTAAGACTTCATTTCCCACAGTACTTGTATGTGCATACTGTATATAAGCATTAGTTAATTGGGACCCCAGGAAAGTTTTACTTTTTTTTGTCTGGCTATAGAAGGTGGACGTATTAAAAGATAATTGGATAGTACATCATAGGATACTTAGTTCCCGCCTGTGGCAAGCCCAAAGGCCCATTTCTACCTGTGTCAACAAACTAATCTGTAAATGAGATCTCATGTCTGTCAAGCTGAGGCTACTGCCTGACTTCATCTACTTTCAACACCTCAGTTTAATGTTCCCTGCTACTGCACTGTCCTCTTTTGGTCATTCCCAACTGATGCAATGGCACTTCTATGGTTTACAAATAAAGAGTATAACTCTCACATGTGATAGATGCATACTGTAAATAGAGGTTTATTTTTTTCTGATGAACTATCACTAAGACTCTGGGAATCAACTGATTCCCTGCGCATTTGGCTGAATTAACATGCTTGTCAATGAGTGATCTCTAAAAAGAAACATTTTATCTATTTAAGAACACAACTGTAATTTCTTACATAAGTTATGCTTTAATTTTCAACTTACAGCTCCGTCAAGAATGTTTTGTTATTTAAAACACTCCCAAACTGAACATTATTTAACCGAAACCCTCGTACCACAAAAACACTGCAAGTAAAAGTCTTCTTTACTTCTTGAAATCATTTTCATCAGCAGGATATTTAGGCAAATGTATAAGAAGAAATATACTGTACACAGCAGCATTGTAAAGATGGAGAATTAAAAATGTCTACGTGATTGTTTAGGAACTTCTCTGACCCTGCCATCATTTTATAAAAAATATCTGTTTTAAGAAGAACATTTTTAGAAGAGAAGTGGTTATTTTCACTGGTTTAAGAGAGAATTCATAAATCCATATGAACATCAATGTGCTACCACTGTTGTTCAACATCCAGACCATGTGGGGAAGGTTCACATTAGAAACAGTGTTTAACCATTCACCAGTTAAAAAGAAAGCAAGAATCGTTAAATAAAAAGAGGCTACATGGCCCATCTGGCAGCATGGTTTCTTTTAAAGAAAGTCTCAAATCCAAAAACATTGAAACTCAAATATTCACAGGAATATTACGTTAGTCTGTTGCTGGAAAATAACTATTATGTCTATTTTTAGTTTCATTGAGCATAGTTTATTTCTTTCGGAGAGAACATTATCACATTCCCAAAGCTGATAGCAAGTTTTCATTGTTAACAGGTGAGTAGTAGCAATATAAAAGCTTGCAGGGCCAGAAATAAAATGCGCTCCAGGGAGGGTAAATGTCACTGGGTCAGTTGTATTGCTTTGTAGAGACCACTTTATTGTGCTGATTCTCGCTGTACTACTTGCACATTCAAACAAATAAACCTGATATCTGTTTCTTAAAAAATTATCTTTTAATCTTTTCATAGGCAACTCATCAAGTGGCATTAAACATTTAGTAGATAATTGCTTCTAGGTCCTGCTTTGCCTTGGAACGATCAATAGTTTTACCTCTGAGGCTGCAAATGATCTGAAAATGGCTATAGAGCTTTCTCTTTGTACTCACAATCATTTTAAAAATACTAAAATATTTAGACTGAAAATGGCATGAAAATCTGAACAAATCACTGTCATTCAATATTTGAAATCTAGGTACAGTAGCTATGGAAACAGAAAAAAAAACTATAAAACTGATGTTTGCATTGAATTTATTAACTACCGATTCCTTTGTTCAGTCTGTCAACAGCAGTTTAAGCATGTTAAGTCTGTTAATGTGACTCTTTAACAAATCTTGACACAGTTGAGTCTACTCAGACAGCCTTTTTATTCTCTTTTAAATATTATTGTGTTGCATTAAGTGGTCATGAGAGGTAAATAATTGAAAGCTCTAGAGAATTATGTCTTCTATCTCTCTTGCAGGCTCCGAATGCCCTGTCAATTTCTCTTTACTGTAACAAAGAATCCTATTTGCGGTCCCTGTTGGGCTCAGGCAGTCAATTATGTGAGATTGCCATTTCTTTGTGAAGTGGGCCACAGACATACTGCTGTGGGAATTATCACAGGTCACTCATTTGTACAGCAGTATGGAAAAACGTCTAAATGAAGATTTTACATACTTTGCAGCATATCCATGGACTACAGCATGCATAAGTAAAATTAAAATCACATCTCTCAAGTATGCATTGCTCCACCATAATCAACACTGTTCGCAGTACTTTAATTGTTAGGAAGGATGAGACACTGCCTAGTACGTGACACCTATTGAATGTAAATACAGTATATACAGGTATATAAACTTTCCCGTCCAGTACAATTATACTTAATATCAATCAATACCGGACACATACAGTACACAGAATCTCAGGGCATGAGTTGATGTCCCCTCAAGGATTATTCAGTTGTATCCGGGTGACCTAAGCACATTTAAGGTGAACCTTGTTTAATTCCTTTCAAATTCCTTTCAAGCAAGAAGGAGGATGGTCCTTAGTTTCAGTACCAAACATAGAATTTAACTCATGGTGCATTATTTTAAATATATTGTTCCCATAGATCTTTAGTTACAGTAATGCATTTAGTTATTGCAATAACACTCTTTACCCTTTCTAATCCAAGCCTGTTACTTGCTTTTCTCTGCTCCAGTTTAAGATTTTTAAGATTTAATTTTGTTCTGGTTGAAGTGTCACACCTGACCATGCTTTCATTTTAGACTGTGTGTATTTTCTCATTATCATTTCCCTTAGGAGCTGAATACATGAAGGGAAATAAGACATCCAGTTGGTAGTGTCTTATCAGACAGTCCTTATTTATTTTGTCTTGTTCACATGAGATGTGTTAGACTGTACAAAGGAGGTTTGATATTCTAAATGTATGTTTTAGTCAAAAACTATCTTACAAAATGTTATGACTCAGAACCACTTTTAGCTAATGTACCATTGTAGACTTAAGGGAAATGAATCACCATACAGCCATAAGCACTGCTTAGAAACCTGTGATACTTTAACATGTTTCAGGGCAGAAATCACCTACAAAGAATTTGACATACTTAGCGTAAGCGTCTCAACATTGCTGTGGAAAGTGTGGACAGAAAGAAGTAAACTGGGACTTACTGTGAGGAATGAACTGTCTTTACAGTATTTAGGTGTTTGTGGTTTATCACTTGACTAGAACAATAGCAAGTTCCATTTCCACTGGTCTCCTAGGGATCAACCCGTCATGGTTATTACTTTAAGCTCTAGAGGGTTGTAATGTATTTTAGCCCTGTCCACCCACAAACTGCATCACCCATACACACAGTGTAGAGTTGTGTGAATATGTTTTTTCTGAGACAAATTATCTCAGAGAAAGATCTATAAAATGACTGTAGTTCATGATACACACCTTCCGTTCTTGTTTTCACAGAATGAATGAATACCAAAATTACAAAAAATTTACATATATACATACGTATACTGTAATCTGGTTCACAGCAAGTATCTATAAATGCAGTAGGCGTACAGTAGGTTAACAGTAGGAAGAAATTTTGTT
Organism: Lepisosteus platostomus; assembly: GCF_059453375.1. Classification (NCBI taxonomy): domain Eukaryota; kingdom Metazoa; phylum Chordata; class Actinopteri; order Semionotiformes; family Lepisosteidae; genus Lepisosteus; species Lepisosteus platostomus. Next base: position 16,300,551 of record NC_142627.1, on the reverse strand, counting down.
TTCATATAAATCCATCTTTAATGGAGGATTACTAAAGTACCATATTTTTAAAAGAAAATTGGTATAATTACAACACAAATGATATTCACTTTCTTTAACTGCTTTTTGAATTTCCATGAAATGCAATTACCATTCCTTATGAATTCCAAGAAAGCTGTTAAATACTGATTTAGATATACTGTTCTAAAACTGTTTAATTAATGACACTCAAAGTATTTTTAAAATCATTTTAATTTTAATTAAATGTGCCAGAGCATGTGATGTAGATGACACCCTCATTCCATTGGTCAGTGTCATGAGTGGTGAGCTAGCTGTGAATAATCAGTGTTAAGTTGTAAAAACCAGACTAAAAAATGTTTAGTACATACTGTACATATATGCACCTTAAAAAATAAGATAATGTCATATTTAAATCCTAATTTTCATTCTAAAGAATCTTAAAAAACTTAAGTAACCGAGTAAAAATGTATTTTAAAAAATCATCTAAATTCAAATCCTATGTATTATTTGTCAGAATGTTCCAAAAATGAAATTAAGTGAAAAATCAGAGTATTAGAGCCTATTTATTTTCTTTTGATTAAGACCAGCGAACGATTCCATCACAGAAATGCAAAGGGGGTATGAGCTATTCATTTCTTTGTTCCCTTCAGCTTTCAAAAATGGATCCTCCTAATCTGCTGTCACTTGTCTCATGTCTGACTACACCATCTGGTTTCCTGAAAAGTTCTACAGTTGTTCTTTATGTAACATTCCCAAGATTCTCTCTCATTGTCCATCATCTCCCCGGTAACTGCAGCATTGCTCACAAGTCAATATAAATTGTGTCAACTTTGAGGTTTTGATATGTCACACCAGCCATCAGTATGCTCTATGTTACTTTTAAATGTGTCTCAGATTATGCTGAGCATGTCTGATTTAGCTCCAAACCTAAATATAGAATAGAAGAATACTGAGTGAAGGCAGGTGATTGTGTAATATTCAATTTAAAAAGATAATTTTACGTTTAGTATTTAATGATTATCAGAATCTGTATTGGGCTTAGTAAACTACACAGTTTTTATTATATAAGCATTTTCTATCTGTTCTTTAAAAAAATAGTAAATTCAAATATTCCTGATGTGCAGACAGAATATTTTGTTGTATGGTCAGGTCAGGTCATGTCATTTGCCATGACGTGTCAAACCGCTTTATACCATACAGTGTCACAGGAAGCCAGAGCCTACCCAACAAGCAACGAGCGCCAGGGGACATGCCGGACAGGGCACCAGTCCATCGCAGGGCAAGTGCAAGCCAGTCACACATGGGGACAAATTGGAGGCCACGGTAAAGGCCGAGGGGGGAAATTTGGCCCGGATACCAGGATAACCCTACATTATTGAGAAATGCTGAGGATCTTCAATGACCACTGAGAGTCAGGACCTCAGTTTAATGTCTCATCTGAAAGACGGCACTACAATATAGTGTCCCTGCCATATGTGGTACAGTGTCCCACTATACCGGAGCATTAGGACCCACACAGACCGCAGGGTAGGCACCCTGGTCCCTGGTGCTGGTCCCACCAACACCATGTCCAGCACCGACCACGGGTTCCCAGGAGGTCTCCCATCCAGGTACTGACCAGGCTCACACCTGCTTAGCTTCAGTGGGTAGCCAGTTGAGAGCTGCAGGGTGGTATGGCTTCTAGCCTGTGTTGTATGGTATTAGAAGAATTTTAAAGTCTTTTCTCAGATATTTTTTAAAACAATTACCATTGGTAATGAGAAACGCAATACATTGTTTTGCTTACTACTGTATGTTTCCCTATGCCTTTGTTTTACATTGACCATTTCATAATACTCTTGTTACTTTATCATAGGCTACTGTACATGCTTGCATTTTACTAAATGTTTACCATGATTTCATCATGACTCTTTATCTGGGGAGGAATAACCTGAATAAGTCAATACCTATTATGTTCTATGTCTCACTTCAGGTTTGTTTGTGGTTTTTATTTTCTTATTCAGAATTTTCTGTTATGCATGCCACATATTCTGACTCATTTTTTTCAAATTGACCGTTTCAAGGAAAGGCATTCTTCATCACGTTTGTGTAAATTAACATGCAAGAAAGATGAAGGAAAATAGCGCATTCTTGAAATGATAGGTCAAGAAATGGGGAATACAACATATTTTAACATCTTCCGTGTGAAAGGTGGTATAAGTCTTCCATTTCTCGTACATTTATAATATTCCTGCTTAACTTGAAAAGGCAGGGGGGTTTAAAAAGATGATCCATCTAAACACTTCTGTTGTGCTTCTTATAACTACAAACACTTAATCAAGAGCTTACAGTATACTGTAAAGAATATGATATACATACTGTATACACATATATTATTATTACATCAATACTGTATATCCATATATTCCCTCTATTTCTAACTGCCTTCTCCAATATAGGGAGGAGCAGGGGAGCCAGAACCAGCAAGCAAAAGGTACAAGGCAGGGTTCACCCTGGAAAGGACACATACAGTCACAGACACGCATACAGTCACACCAGGGCCGATTAACCTACCGGTATGTCTTTGGACTGTGGGAGGAAACCAGAGCACCAGTGGCATCCTACATGAACACAGGACGAACATACAAACTCCTTACAGATAGCTGTCCAGGAATGGAACCCAGGGACCCAGTGCTGCAAGGCTAACCATTGCCCCACCATGCCAACTGTACAACATTATACTGTATTGCAAAAATTTGGGGTGTTTTGCTAACAAGCCCCTTTTCTGTATACCTTTTTATTATTTAAAGCTACTTATGAGAGTTTTGAAGACAATATGAAATGAAAAGACACAATATGCAACCCTAAGCACCAAGACGTTCTAATATTGTATATGAATATACAATAAAGTGGAAAGAGAAACACACTAGACAAATGCCTCTGTAAATCAATAGTTTGCTCACCATGATGCAGAGACCAAGGATCCAGCAAAATTTGCTAAAGATTATTGCTTTATTACATATTTCTTGAAAAATCTACAGATGCATTGCAACAATCAAGTGGAAAATTGGATGGCTTTTCGATTTTGATAAAATGTGACACTTTTCTGAGGGACGTTGTCTGATCCCTCTGAGAATAAATCAGTGTCTTCTTTTTGTGTCTGCCAGAGCTCACTGATTAAAGAAACAAAAAACCTGTGGGAGAGGTAAGTTTTCATCATTTTCATTCTTACTTTTTTTGTTGTAACCAGTTTTTACTGTCAGCTGTACACAGTGTGTGCTCCCAGGATATAAAAATAAGCCTTTTTGTTCTCACATTTGGATTTGTGATACTAACAAAATAAAACATAAGCAAATGCCAGATGAGATGTATTATACTGATTTGAAACACAGTAGGCTTGCTTTACATTTTATTATAATGCAACCATATATGAATAATTAGAAATTAAAAGAAATTTGGACAGCTTGGAGGCACAGTGTTTAGCTTGCTGGAATAGGTTCTGGCTCCCCTGCAACCCTGAATTGAAAGAAGCAGTTATAAAACAGGATGGAAGACACCTCTAAAAGAAAAATATTGAATACAGGGACAGGTAAAAGTTTATTTGATGCTGAAAGGAAAAGAAAAGAGACACAAGGTGTGGCAAACGTGAAGAAGGCTCCACAGCCGAAACCTTGTGTCTCTTTTCTTTTCCTTTTAGTCTGGAATAAACCTTTACCTGTTCATTTGCACACATGCTGACATAGCTACCTACTTGAAAATCTACAGAGATGTTCATAAGGTAAAGCATGCAAACTGTCATGGGGTTCATGCAAAAACATGCTGGTGAAGTAAATGCAAACTGACAGAACATTAGCATTTGAAAAAAACATCTTATACTATATAAATGTTGCTTTGCATTCCAGTTCACACCATGCTGTACCATTTGTAAGTAACAGAATATTAAATCAATTACAAGAGTTGTGTAGAATATTGTTTCCTGTTAATTCAAATAACAAGCATGTTTATATCTAATTTTATAAATTGATAACAAAATAATGTTTACATTTGATGATCTTACCTGATTATTATCTCAAATTATAATCCCCACTCCCCTCCCCCTATTAATGTACTGTATGTTTTGTAGTGCAGTAGATTTTGGTATAGTAAAAATCCTATTAAAAAACTTTTTTGGTATTGACAACTGAACTGCATTGCCATTCATGTACTACTGACCAGCCATAAAATTCAGTTAATCTATACTTGCGGCTAAAATGATTGGAATGGAAACATCAAGAGAAAAAATGAAAATATAGGATTTACTTATTTTCTTTTCTTTAGCACAAACTGTTAAGAAATGTTGTTATAAGAACATTAATGCCCTTTGGTGTCATACTGTTTTGATCTTTCATAGACCTGTATCCAGAAAATAAGCAACCCAATGCAGTCAATTGCCCTGCCAAAGAGCTGTTCTGATGCCAACTAACAGCAGCACAATATTGGAGACACAGGAAGAAAAGAAAACAGAAGGAAGTGGTCGATTTCTTTTCCCATCGTCAGGTGTTGTAAAACTGGCCATTGGCCAGTAATATACAGTATTTTTCTGGTGGATAATTGAAACATATGGGATTAGAATACAGGATGCACTAGTTAGTAAATCAAGTCATACAAGCTGTAATTACAAGCACTGCTACTGTACTTTCTACGGAGTCTAAAGACAGACACAAGTACAAGCCCTGAAAATTATCAGTAAGAATTTTTGAACATAATAATATTTACATTAAATAATAATAATTACATTATCAAGACTGTATAATAACTGTAACTATACAAATAATAAAATCTTAATTTTACTATGGCTCTGATATGTCATATTCTACTGATTTGTCATCTACAGCCAATTGTGATATTAAAAAAAAATTAAGACACAAGTTCTACACTAAAAGTGTTGAGTTCTCACATCATGATGCATGATCTTATCCTTCAAATGGAATATAGTTTTGCTTATGAGTAACTTTGCTACTTATGGCATATAATAGTGCCTGACTGAAAGCATCATTTGCAACCAACAACGCTTTTTACATTTCCTCACCAAATTGGAAACATTTAGCACAGAAGTGATTGATTCCATTTTGAAGGAAAGTTAGAATTTTCATTCTTCTTTTAATTATTTAATTATCACTATTAATATGTTGTGTCCAGGATCCCAAGAGAAGCAATCAGAAGTGTAAGGTTATGAAATAAAGCAGTAGTCTCAATCTTCAAAGGAACATGTAATTGGTTTATTCCATGCTGAAAAGAGAGGAAAGAAAACACAACGTTTTTGCTCTGGAACCTTCTTTGGGTGTGAGGGAAACATTTTGGAGAAGAACCAGTGTTACCAGCTACTGTACATAAAAACACTATGCGAATAGAACAAACCCATGCCAGAAGCAGTTATTAGGGGATAAGGGGATTGCATTAGGGTATGGTTCGCATTTTGAATATTGTTAGTGTCATCACCAAAATTTGACACTCTATCAATGTTTTTTTAAATATTCCAGCTATAATATATTTATACATGTCTTTTGTCATCCTTTATCTACAGTACTATAATTTTTTTCTTTAATGTATTATATTTTTCAATGAACTGGAAATTAACATATTATACAATATCTCAATTTAGATGTTGTCTGCCTTGAAAGGAGAGCTGTGCTACTTCTGGTTGATGTCTTAGGGCTTGATTGATTGACAATTATTCTGAAAAAGAGAGATAACAGTATAACTACCTCAGCTGCAATAATGAGGCACATTACAGTCTTCTAAGAAGACAATAAAAATGAGAACCTACTGTATAAAACACATTTTGAATCTCTGCACAAATGTACCTGTGTCATTGTGTCATTCTCCTACAGGGTTGTAAGATCTGTTTGATCCTGTGAAGAAAGGATGTTCTTCTGATTGATTGAATGATTTTGGGGACTTCAGCTTTTATGTGGCATTATGGAGTTCTGACATGAAATGAGTTGTATCTTCAAATGGTTAATTAGCATACTGCATTTGGATTAGTCATCCAAATCTTTATGAACAGAGTCACTCGGTTCTCAAAAACATGATCCCATAAGGAGAAGTCTCAGTTTTATAATATATTTGATTGTAGCTTTTAAGATGTAGTATACTGTTTTCTAAACTGGAAAAATGAGTAAACTGAACTAAACCTCTTTCAACTGATAAAAGATTGTTACAATAAAATCTCCTTTTCCTTGGTAAGCTCCATAATGCAATCTGTTCTCTATATAACTGTTATGTAAGAACTCACTGTTGTTCCTTATTTTTCCCATTAGCTTACAGCCTTGAAATTGGCAAATTTCACAGCCTTGTAATACTACGTACGAGTAATGGGAAACAGGCTTTTAAGTGTATTATTCTCACTGCTAAAAACTACTGTATGGCAAACAAATAATCTAGGATTGACCCTATTAAAATGTGTGACCTCAATTGTGCTATTTACCTCAATTTACTAAATTAATTTCTTAGTTACTATAAATAGCATGTTGTATAACTGTTCATTGTCTGGTTACAAATATAGTATACTAATTACATATTGTATTGTAGTTTATTGTCCATTGTGAGACAAAATAGCAACTTGTTATTGCTATTCTGCTTTCAAAATCAAAGTCATTTGTGCATTGATTCTAGCTGATTTTTGCAATTTGGTTTATTTTTCCAGGTTATTTCATGTTATGTAATATAATTAGACAAGGTATCAGTGTTAGTTATCATCACAGAGAATGTTCAAAGCTGTATTCCTCTCACTAATAGTAGCACCAATTGTTTTTTGTAATTACTGGCATACAGACCTACAGTAGACTTTGTTAAACCAAGTAAGGCCAAGTAATGACAAATGAACAAGGATGGCAAAAGATGAGTTTACGCATGCTTAATTTTCACCTCCTGGCATCGTTCCCCCTGTGGAATTGCACAGACTGAATTTGGAAAAGCAGTGAACTAAAAAAGCAAATATATTGCCTTATTTTCTTAGGCAATGAATTTGGATTTAAATTATCTTCTTTTACTGAACTGTTAAATCACTCTTTACATTTATTCCTTGTTTTTTAAAATAGCTTATTGCTTATTTTTCAACATGAGCTGAAATACTGTATATAAATAAAATAGTTTTGAAGACCTATGGGTGCTTTAAAGCAGGAATGTTTACAGTGTGAGGTAGGCAACCAAACAATAAACCAAATGTTTGATCCAGTAGAACTTAATTCTACGCTGAAAAATAAGATGATGCTGAAAAAGCATAAAGTTTTGGTCCTTGGGCCTGTTTTGGATGTAATTCACTTTATATGGTATATTCCTAAGGAACAAACATATGTAAAACTGTCAATGCTAATTCTAATTATTTAATAAAAAGAAGAGATACTGTGTAATGCATATAATTGAAAAAAAAAGTGAAACTTTGTGGTAAGTATGACAACCAAATGTGGTACAGTGTATGTTATTTACTGTATGCTGCTAAGTATGAAACACTGGAAAAAGCCATCAACATCAAGTGTGCTGACTGAAGAGGTACTTGACCACCTTTTTGACTTACTAATTCACTTGTTATGTATACCAACATTACATATTTTCCCTAGAATACTAATAACCTATATCTTTTTCCACATTCTGTGCTTGAACACCCACTTACAGACTGTTAGAGTTATTTAACCTTGTAGTTTACCTAGTTTTCATTAACCTAAAACATTTTATCTGGTGTAAAATTCTAATGAGTAGCTTAAGCAGAGAAACAGCACAGCTCAAAATCAGACAAACCTTCAGAGGCCTTCAAACAGGTTCATTATCATGCCTGCCACTCCTGTTTGGTGATGTGCAATTCCCAGTATAGTTCTGGAAGTAGGTGAACAGAGTGAGTTACATTCTTATCATGTAGTAATGGCATTTACATTTTCCTCAGATACCAAAGGCTTTTGTGATATTTTGCTGTCCCTGTTATCACTAAAACTAGGTGCTTTGTTATTTGTCATTTTCACCATTGGATTTTGCCTGTAGGCAGGAGGGCTGCAGCTCTGGGCATTGTCTTAGCTCCTCACGGTGACAAATCCTAGCTGCACTACGCCTCCGTTGCCATAGCAACCACATAATAATTTAGCCAATAACATTTATGTGATAAACAAGCTTAGGAATCGCTTTTGACTTGCAGTGGAGAAATCCTATCCATTTCCCTTGCTATCTTTCATAAACTACAGCCATATTGTGCAGCTCTGAGGTTTCTTGTTTCATGTTAGCAGGTATTCAATCTTCTACTAGAAGCTAAGAGATTAAGCAATTTCCCCAAGCAGCTTAAAATATTCAACACTGCTCATTTTAATGTGATCAGGACAGTGGCAGCATCCTCTGCAACCGTCACAGTCCTGTAGCATCAACAATTAATTAAAGAATGCATTTGTAAAAAATAATTTCTTTGATTTGTGTGTGGAATGTGCATCTGGATTAACACAGATACATAAACATTTTTGAATGTTTCAAATATTAATATCATGCTACTAATGAAAATGAACATAACTTCTTTAGGTTATTTAATCATTTGACATACTGTATTTACTAACTCTGTATTTAGCTTAACTTTCAAGGTTGGTCTAGTGTCAAAGATGTGATAGAATTCTTATGATCACTTCATTTTATGGAGTGGAATTGAAAACTTTATTTTTATTTGTATGTAAAGTTTTGAGAGGCCTATGTATGAGTGATGTACATTTCCATTAATTGGTCAACCTTGTGGAATTACTCAGACTAACCTGCATCACAACACTATTTTGCTTCACCTATCAGGGGCCAGTTAGTCCTTTTGTTCTTTACCACATAGTAAAGAAAACATGTATTGTAGGTCATATACTGTACATTTCAGAAATTAGGATGTAAAGAATTATTGAATGCAAACTGCGTACTTAAAAACCTTAGCAAATCCTGTACCATGGAAAGATCCTGTGTTGTGGAAATACAAAATTCTGGCTTTATGTCAAATAGTTTGAAGAATATTTCAAATTCCATTATAAAATAATACAGTATAACCATTTATTATTTAGTTTTAAATTCCTCAGATATTTATTTACACCACTTATTTCAATATCAAGTTACCAAGCCAAGAATGCTTTGCAGATGTTGATAGGAAATCTTTCACTTGATTGGGATTTGTTTCAGTAGTAGCTTATAGAAATGATTTTGTATGTTTAAATTTATACATTCATACATTCAGCTCCCTTTGGACAGCATTCAAACAACCTATACTGCTAAATTCACACTTCTTTTGTCTTATGAGAAAACAATACATAAAAAGATGGAATGTGAATTTTAAGGAGATGCGTTTTAATTCTAGGAGTCACTTGCCTCTTCATATACAGAGTGTCTGTGAAGCAATTCCACCCTCCAGCCCCTGTTGAACAATCTATGTACGCTCCCTCCATCCAGAGTACAGTAGGTCCAACAGCACCACACCCCTCCCCCCTCACCAACACTCTTCATATAAAATATAGCAGCTTACACCTATCTATCTTTCTTTAATACCTCCTAAAGCTATGGCTGTAGAGTGAAGTGAAACATAACTTATTGAAGCAGACCACTAGGCTCCCCTCAGAATATGTTTTATGGCTGTTCTAAAGTTCTTGCGGGCCGCTCAACAGCCACTGTGGTGTGAAAATCCCTTGCCTGAGCCACTCCCCTGAGGGCTGTCTGGCTCAGCTGCTGTCATTTCTTCTCATCCTCTCCACTTTCCATTTCTCTTGTTACACACTTGTTCAAATTCATGACGAGCAGTTACCATTTTCTTGCTGTGTGACTTAAACTGTTTTTCCACCCAAAACCACACAAAAAACCAAGCCATATGATAATGAATGCACTGTGAAATTAAGGAGCATCGTGTCAGACAAAGCATACATTTACAGTACTGTATGGCAACACTGACTGACTGCATGTCTTAATAAGGGTCACACAATCATGTAATGTGATATTTAGTTAATGATTTGGGTTATCCATCAGACTAACTCCCCATAAGATGTTAAAAGCTTGATATTATTTCACAGATATGGCATAACATGCATCATTGTTTCTCAATTATTATTCTAGGTTTATGTCCTAAACAGCACATGTTTCAAATTTACTTGAATCTAATGAATTTTTTGACACAACCATTCCTCACATAGTAACACAAACTTCTTATAATGTTGCTTACCCTGTTTACTAGTACTGTACTGTATATGTAAATTCTGGCACCTGTAATTTACACATAAAACCAAAGGTTGAAAGACAGTATTCATTTAAAAATGAAACAGTGAAAATTCAAGATCTCCTTTCCTACTAATTTATCTCATGATAAACACTTTTTATCCTTCATATTGGACTTAAAACCACAAACACACATTATATTTTAATACAGAAAGATAAAACAAGAAAAGCAAACAGAAGAGAGAAGAATCTCTTGCAAATAATACATTTTTACATTTTAATAAGTCTGTGTCATAACTTTAACCTCCTATTGTTCTGACAGTTAAAAAGCCTGTCATTTCTCTTTGAGTAGGCTTTTAAAGATCAGGTTTGACACTCTTTTATTTAATAGGTTAGATTATAACAATTCTTATTTGCATATGTTCAGAATAGTTATTAAATAGCATATGAATTAAATATTAAGATAAATGTCAAATTTCAAATACAATACTCATCTTTTAAATAATTTAACACATTGAATAAGAAATGTCAGGTATGTAACATGCACGTCCTTCTACTCTCAGCTGAATCCGCGGTAACTGTTGAAGTTGCCATTGTGAAAATATTGTGTTTCCAGCAAAATAAGAGATTTCTTTTTGTTTCTTATGTTTTCATATTGTATCTAGAAAGAACAGGTTAACTGTTAGAAATAAAAACACAAAAAACACTGGTAGAAAGATGACAGCATTTTTAGGGAACAGTTTTAGGGAAACATTTTTATTATATTATATTTAGTTTTATGGTATCTCCCATTTAAATACAGGAAACAATATAATTTGTCAAAGCTACAGCTATCTTTAAACAGAAAATGTTGTGTACTATTCAAGAAAAACATCCCATTAGTGAATTCAAAAATCTTGATCTTTATGAATGTTAACCAACATAAAGCTGTTATTCTATGTATGTGCTCAGCAGCACTGCTTTGCATTGCAATCCCCCAGTTCAGAGGGAAACATGTCCCTGAGTCAGACTGCAGCAATGCTTGAGAATATGTGAAAGGGTGCGAATGAGAGGAAGCCAATCAGCTCCTACAATCTTGCTTGTTAGACTGGTAGAAGCTACTGTAAGTGATCACAGGATCTCATCCCAAGAAGATAGTGTGTGAACTTCAGCAATGTGAGTGGGTAGCTTTTTTCAGACTAACACAACATTTTGTTGAATTTGCTGCTTCTGTAATGTTTTTTAATTTGACTTTTTTGGCATTATCTGTGAACCTGACTACTTATGAACTACCAGGGTCAAAGTCATTAATACAAATTCCAAAGAGCAGTGATCCCAAAACAGATCCCTGTGGAACTAATTTAATCACCCTTCTTTGAGCATTGACCCCATATGTACAGTATACTCTCTGTTTTCGATCAATTAACAAGACATGCATTAACTTGAATACCTACTGCCTACAATTTGGTAATTATTCTTTTAGGAAGAACTTTATCAAAAGCCTTCTGAAAACCTAAATATACAGTACCATTTCATATGGTCCATTAATGCTCTTCCTTGTTCAAAGGAGTGTTATAAGATACAATAGTTCCATGGACATGATTCTCTAATTTTGTTCTAATTATCATTTCCTCAATCTCACATGTACTTGAATAACAGTAAGATTTATTGGTCAGTAATTACTAGTTTCAGTTCTGTTGCTCTTTCTTGTAGAAGGTGGTTTAGGGCTGGCAATGGTTTGGAAAGTTCAGGGACTTTGACGGAACGTGTTTGAAGAAAAGTGGTGGTAAGGGGAGGTGTAATATTTAGTGGCATTGGCACAGTTCTTGAAGAGGAAGGTTTTGTTTTATTGACATACAAAGAACCATATGAACATATGCAAGCAGAAAAAATGTGAATGTACATTTTGCATTGATTTTCAAGATGAGATTATGTATTTTGTTCTCTTTGGGCACAGATGCAGATTGCAATATATAATGCCACTTCAGGTTAAAAATAGACTTTTTACTCTATCCACGTACTGTATGGCAAGCTTAACTAAAGTTAAGAAGAGATTCCTTCTCACAGAAAAAAACAATTGCAGTGTAAAATAATTTCATTTTTTGTTGCACATTTCAAACTCTTCAATTATGAAGATAAATTCGTTTTTTGATGTGGAACTGTATTCATGACTAATACAAAACCTTGTAAACATTTACAAAAACACCCTCAGGAATCTGTCTTAAATATGACAGTTGTTTTCACTGTGTAAACAGCTGTTATATTCATGCTAAAGTAAAGATACTAAATAATAGTCCTAAACCCTGCTGAGTGATGTTATTTTAATGGTTCATATTATCGTGTTGCTGTTTCTTCAGCTTGTGATTTAATGGATCTGCTAAGATTCATGCCAATATGAATTGATAAAAAAATCAAATATGTAATAATGGAATGAGGAATTTGTGGGGGGTCCACATCTGTGCTGTGCCAATTCCCAGTTAGTCTGTGATTTATGTGCCTCCACAACAACTGGACAGACAACATTCTACAATCTGCTAGTCTAGTCACTTTCTCACATCTCTCATTGTTGTGTCATCTATTGATGAAGCTTAGTTTTAATTATTATAATTAAAAGAGCTATGGCAGTTCGCTGCTGAGTTTTATAGAAACAGTCTTTTTAAAACATGCGTACTGTATAACAATTTAAACTAGAGCTACTTCATTTAAGTGCGAGTCACATATGCATATGTAATATATTTTAATTTTATAACCATATAGTTATAAATGAATCTTTACTCACTGCTCACACATATGATTTTATATTCCATCTGTAGGAATTTGCATTAATTAATCATTTTTAAAAGTGTCATATTTATGAAGATGCTGCTGGAAAATAAACCAAAATTAACAATAATATTAAAACTAATTTCTTTGCAACAGAAAACAAAATATATTGAGAGAAAGGTGAAATTGAATCTCTTGCTACCTTGGCTCAATCTGAGTGATGTTACGCCAATAAAGAAGGGGAAGAAACTGAACAGAACAGTCAGGCAAAATTAATGTCACAGGAGGCTGTATTGAAAGCCTTACCAGTCCACTACCTGCCAAGATATTTTGATCACTGCCTGCACCTTTGCTGAAGGCAAGAATGCTCGATTGTAGTAAAACCCAGACTTTGAGTAGAACAGAAGTGGGGACATAAATCTAATGTTTACAGTACAACGTTTTCCTCCTCCCTTGCTACTTCATCTCCCATGTGTGGTGCTTCTGGCGAGAATGCCAGTTAAGCAAATGTTTAACTCAAAAAAGGACAAGCAAAAGGGTTCATTATCGTCAAATGTGCCACATACTATACAGTACCAACAAAGATGAAAAAATCCAAGTAATTTTGCACCCCAAAAATACATAAATACAAAAACTTAAATCAGACTGTGATTCTTTCTACCTACCCCTGCTCATGTTATTCTTGGTGTTTCCTCAGAACAGCCAAAATCAATTCAGTGAGTTGGCAGATGAGCTGACAAAGTGCAGGGAAGAGCTGTGTGTTCCCCAGCAAATGGAGTTGCAGTTGAAAAAAAAAACAGGTCAAGAAGACATTCTATGCTCTGTATTCAGTGAGCACATGTACTGTACTTGCTCCAGACAGGGAAATTCTCAGTTAGAGCACATTCACAATCTTCTCCAAACCACCATTCCAACATAATGTACAGTACAGGTTGATGGCATAGTCATGACACATTACTATACAAAGCAGTTGAAAATAATTTTGCAGTGAAAGATACTGTATAATTCACTTATTCTCCATCCATAAATGCATTTTCCAACCATCCATCCATTTCTTAACTACTTTTTCTAGCTCAGGGTCACAGGGGAGTCAGACCCTATCCCAGCAAGAAAGGGGCACAGGGCAAAGTACAAATTGGATGGGATGCACACACAAACAAGCACATGCTAAAACCTAGGGCCAGTCTTCCCAGAAGCCAATTAACCTGGATGTTTTTGGACTGTGGGAGGAAATTGGTGCACCTGAAGGAAACCCATACAAAAATGAGGAGGGCATACAAACTAAACACAGAGAGTACCCCAGGTCCAGAATTGAACCCAGGGCATTGCTAACCACTGTGCCACCATGCCGTTCTTTAAAGGTGAAGATGACAATTGTCCATATGAAGTAGAGCACTTTAAAATTATCATTAAACTCACCCCTTCAACTTCTAATAAGTATAATTATAATAATTAATAATAATTGCTTACCCTTATATAGCACTTTTCTGGACACTTTACTCAAAGCGCTTTACAGGTAATGGGGACTCCCCTCCACCACCACCAATGTGCAGCATCAACCCGGATGATGTGACGGCAGCCATAGTGAAAAGTTAGTAAAAGTTACTCCAATTTATTTAATCTGTTCACTTTGTGACATTCCCTTTTATCTAAAAGGAGTCCCTTTACGTTTACTATTATATGAGGTAGGAAACAATGTAAAATGGCTAGTAATCCTAATTAGGAAACGGTTCACAGGAAAATAAATTACAGTTGGCTTAAAATGAGAAGAGGCAATATAGCTCACATAATTCATTTTGTTGTTAGTAGTTAATTGATCCAGGGATCAATTCGACAACATGGCTGCATAGCTTGTCCCAGAAACTCACCTCTCTATTTTTAAATCCTGTTCTGTTTTTAAATTCACTTCAATGTAGTTTCTACTTGTGTCCTGTGGTTCTAGTTCCACTAATGTTTCTGAAGAAGTCAATTGAGTTGATTCTACCAATGCCTTTGAAGATTATGAAGATTTGAATGATGTCTTCATGTAATCTTCTTTGTTTAAGACTGAAAGGTCTTTCTTAGACTGTCAGGTTAGGACACTCCTTTAACCCAGGAATACAGTATATCTCATGGTGCTTCTCTGTATTGATTCAGCAGCAGGACCATGGTGATTTGCATGGTGACCAATATTCTGTATTGGGACAATACTTCTCTTACTCAAAAATTGAGCTTTAAATTTAAGTTTAAGTTATTTTAAGATTTAGAGTTAAACATGCACATACAATGTATTCAACTCCATACAAGTTGTTTCATATGGATATTTCCCCTGCTCTTCTCTGACACAGATGTGGGCAGGGCATACCCACCTACTGTACAGTACATGCATATTGGGAGAGTTCCTGACAGAGTACTTTTGGATAAGGCTGGTGTGTGTGGTGTCCTTGACTCCTTGTGATGATTCCCAAGTTACCGTCAGTTTTCAAGCACAACATCTTTTGTACTCTTGTCTAATTGAAGCCAAACAAATTTGTTTTACAAGCCTGGCTGGATACTGAGTTACTATTAAACTGCACTTGGTTAAATTCATTTTCAGAAGCTGTTCATATGGAAAGAAAAACAGCTAGATTACTTTTTGCTAGTGCAAAAATTGTGGCTGCACGCTCAGATGCTTTCTTTCATCTTCAGAATTTTCTTGATCGCCCCCCTTTTTTCTTTCTTGTGAAGTCCCATGTTTTTAAGCATTATTTTATATTTATATTCACTACAGTATAAGATATGCATACTCTATTACATATATATTTAAAAAAGGTATTATCATTCTTAGAATAATTGCAGGCAGAAAAAAAGGAGTAGAATTATTAATTATTATGTAATTAATGCTGCTAATATTAGGAGAATATACAGTTACTATATAAAAAATGGTATATAAGTTCTGCAATTATACTTTAATAAGATAGTGGCAGAATTTTGTGTTTGAAAATTAGAACTAAGCTTTAACATTTAAAAAAATAATTTTGATATCTTGCTAATTAAATAACACTGCATTTATTATATGTTCAATCACACAAAAATGTTAGTATTCATAAACAGAGCACATTTAAAAATTCCACTAAAGGAAATTTTCAGCAATGAAAGCTACTTGTAAGAGATTGCTTTTACTTATTGGAGCACAAGCCTTAATTAATTTATGGCTAACTTTTTAAAAACTTTTAAAGTTCGACCTGACAAGTCATTTTTAAAACCTTAAAAAAACATTTAAAAATGTAAAAACTAAATTGCTCTATATACACTATGAACAATCCTACACAGTTTTAAGAAATCTGGAATGGAATCAAAGAATATGTCACAGGTCAAGCAGAGAGAAAAACTAGTTCTAAAAATAAAAATAAAATAACTAGCTCTGGTGATTGCATTTTAGGAACATGTGTAGCAGAAAGCAGAGGCAATGTGTTAAATCTATCCATCTCTCGAAGCAAAATAGATCCAACCATGACTGAATTTGGAAATGCTGTGTATTTGCTTGCTGTAAATAAATTATTTTACACTACAGCAAGGCAGGGGAATGAAGAGCTTATCTCTTTGTTATTAACACACTCTCATACTAATTTTTTCTTCAGAAATTGAATTACTGTTCGAATGAGTGTGCAATGGAATATGCAGTCAGTGTCAGTTAATTTGTAATAACTTGAACCTGCTACATTGAATTTATCCATTAAATACATTTAAGTTTGCTTTGTTTTGTTTTGTTTTTTTCTTTTTAACATACATTATTTCCCCAGAGAGCTTTAGATAGAGCACTAGACTAATTATACCGGTTAAAGAAACAGAAGACAGTGCTAGAACCATCTGGGGGACAGCTGGCTATTATCTGACAAGCAAGTGATAATTAAAAATTGTAAACATATTATTTTTATTAAAAAAAGGACTCCATAATGGGTTTTTTTATCTACTGTGTTAGGTCAGTACTAAATCCATCACAGTGCTTCATGCTACAATTCCTGTTTCCACTGGCTTGTTAAATAGCAAGAAATCTTAAGACATTTAACTTGCACATTTTATAAACAGTACTGTATAAACATTATCATAAAAAACAGAAGGTGTCTGGAGGTGGTAGCATGCCAAATTACATAATCAAAAAAGTAAGAGATTAACTGACAAAAGTTTTTGTTTTTTTCCAGAAAGTATTTGCACTGCACAACACTGCATGGGAAACAGTTGGTTTGTTTGCAACACGATTTTTCACCAGTGTGCTCACAAGACAAAAGAATAACTAAGATTCAGACATGGATTTAAAATAATGGACATTCTACAAGTAGTAAGATAAGAACATCACACTTTCAATCAGCATGAATTTCCATAACCATTGGATGCACTGATTGGAGAAAAACATTTATCTTTTCATGTATGTGATCTACATTGGACACTTCAAAGAATCATACTGTACAGTAGTTTTGAAAAGATCAGAGTCAACACATCTGCACTATTGTAAAGAAAATGACATCATTAATAAGTAAGAAAATCAAATGTAAAAGTATTTTTCCATATTTCCAAAGCTCTTTATTGCCTCATTGAAAATGATCAAGGAATATTGCCATTGCAATAGCCCAATTTAATATTAAATTCAGTGAGCTTGTAATTATATTTGTACCAAACCTAGAAAAACTACAAGCAGAGATTCGGGAACTACATGAAGCTTGTATCAAAACAGGACAGAAAAGAAAAAAAGTAAACTAAGTTGTTGTTTGTGAAGTAGTGAGAGAGGGCTTTGTGAGAGAGCCACCTTTTAATGGAGGTGGTGGGGGACCAGCACACCTGGTCTTCTTCAGTAATTGAGTGATAAACACTCAGGAAGAGTGCAATTCCACGTGATGGAATGGAGTTGACAGGATAGGCTCTGCATAGAATTAGCCACTCCTTTAGGCTAATTTAACTGCTTATAAGAACAGCGAGGAGGAAAAGATAAAGTCCCTTGTGATGGATTGGTCCAGTTTACATTCTTGTAAGATGTAGTGAGCTACAGTAGAGAAGCTTGAGAAAATAAAGACTGTACTGAGAAGCATCACAGTTGCATGGAAACTAGGAAGGGAATTAACTACCCAAAAGACTACAAAAGGTGAAGGGGCAGGATAAAGGGAGTCCAAAAGACTAATGAAGGTGAGGTGTAAGGCATGTCCAAGTCATCTGCTCCTGTATCTCTGTTACCCTTGCTCTCCCCGATTTGCATTGAGCTCTGGCACCTTGTGTTTTACAAGGTAAACACTGCAAACACCACTGGTAAAATGGTAAAACATGTCTCAATAATGTTTGCAGAAGGGGTTGAAGACAAAACCTTTCTTCCTGGAAACATTTATCCAGCGATGGGTCAAAAAATACCAAACTCTTTACTATAAGTTAAATATAATAAAATTCACTCACTAATAACTATCAAGGAATAGAAATTTAAATTAAAGTGTCCCAGTTGTAGAATACATAGTGCTTCCAGATACCCTTATAAAGAGCGTGAATTCTTCTTACAGTACATCAAATCTTGTTTCAAATTAGAATGTCTTTTCAAATTAGATATTTGTATTATGTAGCATAGCTTCTTTTCCTACTTAACAAAAGCGCAGAGTTGTATTTTCAGCCAATACATTAACAAGGTACACATGATTCTTATTGCAGAGTAACACAATACATATGTTTATGCAAACAGACAGAAACTGTCGATGTGCTTTAAATGCCATGCCAGGCTCCAGTGTTAGTAGAGGCTTGATGCTAACTGCTTTGACTCTCACCCTGCATGAACAGCAGCCACAGAACTGGACCCTGAAAGACTCATCCAGGGGCTCACAAGGTTTCTAAGGGAGTTGTAGGGGAAGGGAGTTTTCACCCACCATGCTTTACCATATGCTGCTTCTCATGCTTGCAGGTGTGTAGAGATGCTCTGAGTTTCACCTGCCATATTAATGAGCTTTCATTTTTCACAGTAGAACATCTGTAGCCCATTCTTTCCAACAAAGCAGCTCTGTTCTCTTAAGTTACATGAAAACATGTCCTTTAGCTCTGTTTATACAGTACCTGTGAGAACAGATGACATCAGCAGCGATTAAATATTTCAGCCTTCCCTGAGGTAGGGAGTCAAACTCGGTTGATAAGCCACCTGAGTTCTAAGATGCAGTGAAGTTTTTTTAGGTTCTGCTTTAATTGTCTTGAGAGTGAAAGAGGAAGAAAGATAGGCTGAAAAAAGAAAAGAATGTGCAGCTATCCTGCAGCGGATGAACATCGGTATCTAAATTAAAAATGGCTAGAGGCAAAAGGATAGATGAGAAACACACAGACCAAGGAATAACAATAAAAATAGGCCCTGTGAATTGAATTAATTTTAATATTGAACAGCCATTCCTTCATTTCCAGCAGCATGCCAAACACCCAAATTGTAGAGCTGTACCCATGAAGGAGGAAATTAGGTAGCTTTGAAAGTGATAACAAAAGAATAGCACTGAAGGAATCAAATGATGAATTATCTATGTGAGAATTTAGACATGCACATTGACTCACTGTACACTGTTGTCTACTTCAACTGGCTCACACTCAGACTTTATGACATCTTGATTTAAAAAATAAAGACTAGCTTAGGGCTATATTTCCTGTGAACTAGAAAAAAGATGAACACAATAGAAAAGGACGAGTTTCTTTACAAACTATTTGAAAAAGATTGCACATGACAGAAGGACCTGTGGAAAATGTGCACATTTTTTCCATCTGCTTTAATC
Source organism: Lepisosteus platostomus (assembly GCF_059453375.1). NCBI lineage: Eukaryota > Metazoa > Chordata > Actinopteri > Semionotiformes > Lepisosteidae > Lepisosteus > Lepisosteus platostomus. The sequence goes on along the minus strand of NC_142627.1, from coordinate 16,280,914 downwards.
ATGCCTGGTACAAAAGATCAGTGGCAGCAGGAGGGGACAGTCTGAGACTGTTGCTAGAAGAAATGTTGCAGTACTTAGGATCCATCCGTACACCAATACAAGATTCTAGCAGCACTAACTAACTGGTCATCAGCCTAGTCCGATTCAACCACATATAAAGCTTTGGAAGGACCAAGTGAAGAATCAATTTTGTACAATAACAACTCAAGTGGTCATCTTGGAAAATCTGACCATATCTGCCACTTTCTGATATTGGCACCCCTAAAATGACAGTATGAGTTACAGTACATGCACCATGTACAGTAGTTCACAACACACAGGACTTTTGTTTACAAATGATGATGTACTGGTACAAAATCTCTCTCCCTGTAGTAATAACTTATTATTAGATTAAATAAGATGGCTTCTTTATTTATTCTAGACACTGCCTTAACATTTGTAGTTGGTAATTGGCAGTGATCCCTTCGGCATTGCAAGGTGTAACTGACCTGAAGGTTGCTGTGTGCTACAAAGAATCTGTCCTAATGAAAATAAATTATTCTGATCTCACTGTTTATATCTACAAGAAAATCACTTCTGGTGACAAGGATTAGTCAGAAAATTTAAATTTGAAAACTGTAACATCCAGCAGTATTGAAGAATTTACAGATAACAGTGAATAGTCAGAATATGTGAAGTGTCCTGTACATTATTTCATTGAAAATGACTTTGAGAATGCAGGACAAAAAGTCAGTTTTCCTTAAGTGTACAGTACTGTATGTGTGCCAAAGACAAATTAAGTAAATAAGTATCTGCTGGAGCTAGATAAGAGTCTTGATAAATTGTGTGTTAGACCATGCTCAGAAAATCCCAAACCCTCTACCCCTGTACATTCATTCTAGTTTAATGATACATTCAGACAAGCTTGGGAATCTGTAGCTATGTACATTGTGAAATTATGATGCTTCTCCAAACACTGTGGATTTGGGTATATGCTTGAACAGATGTTGAGAGACAAATTAGTCTCTTAGGCAGGATTAACAATGATAACATTCATCTCCACTTGCTGTCAGAGCTGGTGTTAGATTTTAAGAAAGAGCTAGACAATGAGCTGATCATGGACCTTGCAGCACTCCACAATATCATCAAACTGCATGGTGAACCAGCTGCCTTGCTAGTAGTACTACATGGGCAAAAATAAAAGTCAGATTGTTTTACCTAGTTTAAGTTTGTTCGCCTTAACAGGAGGGATGTATTATACTGGCACAATATTTCCGTCCCTGTAGAAATAAATTGTTTGCTTATTTTAGGCACTCTAACAATCGTAGTTGATAATTGGCAGTGATCCCTTAGGCGTTGCTAGGGGTAACGGACCTGTGTGTCTCTGTGTGTTACATTAGAAGTTGTTCTAAAAAAAAAACAGTTCAACGAGTCTCATCATTTTTATCTACAAGAACAAGAAATAAACAGCAAAAACAAAATGTTTTCTACTGTACCAAACTTAACACTCTAAAGTTTTTAAAGCAGTTTTTAGAAAGTACTTTAACATTTTGCTAATGTAATCTCACTGAGTAGGTGCAATGAAAAACAAACAATTTCATCTGCAGACATCTGTCAAGACAAGTACTTCTATTTTCCTAGAGTATTTGAAAATCTACTTAATAAAAAGGGGGGTTACAGTTGTTTAGATAAGTGAGGTGATATGAAAGGGTAGCATTAAACAACCGAAATATATCAAATATCTTTTGTGAAATTATTGAACTGACTGTGCCCTGGTACCCATAGCTACGTTTCAAAGACCAACATGAAAAAAATGCCTATAAATGTGATACTTTCCAAATATTTTATTTACTCATATAGTAGTATTACTTATACAGTGGTTTACTTGTCATTATATATTTTTTGCAAATGTCCTTTAATCCAAATAACCATCAAGCATTATGTATTCACTAGCCCAACATCAGATTGATTCATTTAAATCCATTTTAATGTAATTTTCATCATCTGCTTATAATATTTGCCAAACACCGTGGAGACAATTTCACAAATATAAAGATGAGACAATCTAAGACTCAAAGCCTTTGAGTCAAATGTAAATTCACTTGATTAATCTTTTTTTCTCTACCCTTCAAATCACTGTGTAAATGTTCTCGTTGCTGTTCAAAAGAAGTAGAGGTAATTTTTAATCAAATAAACAATGTCATTTTTATGTTGTGCTTAGACAGTTGTGTGGGGAGTTACCAACTGTGTAGAACTGCCAGGACTGAGGATTATGAAGGCTCACAGATATAATGCATGATTGATTTTGTTCTGTGAAACATATTGTGTCTTTAATCCAGGTGGTTGCCATTTTGAACATAATTAAATGAAAATCAAGATGCAAACTGTAATGTCACATGATTATATTTAAATTAAAAGAGCAGGATTTAAAGAGTTAATAGTTTTTCCGGCTACTCAAAGGAAAGGCTTTCATTACATAAACACAAGAAGCCTAAACCATTAGTATGATTTCCTTTTGGGAATCTTTCATTTTTTGTGATGTTTGTTGTTCCTGACTTCCACTGCATCAATAAAGGTTGATCTTTCTCTGGTACAGTACAGTCTAATTGGCATTTTACACAGCTGCAGTCTTGAAAAAACCTTAGACATTTTTTCAAAAATTGCTCTGACTCAAAAAGACAGCAGAGAGGACAAGACCTTTCAACTCTAACACCTCTAATTGCTATCTTTGTAAAAATTAAGCTTACTTAATTGTCTCCTGCTCCAATTTCCATAGTTACAGCCATCGTCTCTATTCAAAACAAAAGTGACATAAAATAATTAGATCACAAAATATCCACTTACGAGAGATTCAGAGTTATAAAGCTAAATGTAACTTCTGAGCTTTATCAATAAAACCTGAATCGATTTTTCTCTGTGATTTTCTGGGAAAATATTGAAAAAAAATCATAATTGTTTAGTTCATGGAGTGCATCAACATTATAAATTAACAAGTAAAGGTTTATTCTATGCTGAAAAGAGAAGAAAAACACAACATTTCGGCTGTGGAGCTGCTTTCTTCACCAGAAGAAGGTTGCTCCTCAGCCAAAATGTTGTGTGTCTTTCCTTCTCTTTTCAGCATAGAATAAACCTTTACTTGTTCCTTTTCAGCTTACACATGCTGACGCAGCTACCTACTTAAATATTATAAATGTTTGTTTACAATATTGCTTATAATATTGTTTATAATAAGTTAATCAGGAGAATTATTTTAAAATAATTTCCCTTTAAGGTATTCTTCTTATTATTATATGTGCAGCTATTTTACCTGATTTAAAGAACAGCTTTACATAAAGTACTCTATTAATTGTCGAATATTTTAAGTATTAAATTGGAAGACAACTAAAAATTAAAATCTTTAATAGATGAATTGTATAGTCGTCTTATCAGAATCTAGATGATGATAGAACATTTCTTAGACTACAGTCACAGTTTTGTTCAAACAATATTTCCAGTTTGCCCAATAATGTTTATTAATAAGAGGAAACAATCTAAAATAGAGATTAAATAAGACATTAAACCATGCACTTGTCAAGTTTCATACCCGCTTTGTTTTTCCAAAATCTGGAAATACATATCGAATGGACAGCTGCCTTTAATTGTTGTGTTTAAAATCTGCAAATAGCATGTACTGTAGCCTGACAATTTAACCAATACGTAATAGATCAATTTTGTCTGATGTTTACAAGTGTATTTATTGATGTACTTGAATTATCTTCAAATCCTTAGATGTAAAACGTAGAGGGAATGTAGAAAAAAGCCAAACAATGAAATAGAGGTTCATTGCATACTTTTCTTTTGTATTGCACATTAGCTCCAGAACAGCTAGAAAACACTAGTGTGTAAAGTAATGTGCAATGGTATTCTGATTTTTTTCAAAACAAAAAACAGATTCAAGCAGCACTTGCATAATAAAATTTTAAATAACTATCTACTGTCATACAAAAGAAGTTCATGGAAATGTTTCCCTTTCTTTTGAATTTAAAAATGCATATTGCTGTAAATATATTTTGATAGCAGGGAGAGAGACCATGCATAATTGCAACATTACTCTGCAAAGATTTTTCCTGTAAACCTTTGTAAGCAATAATTGAAGAAGTTGAATTACCATGCCTAACAAATCTTCAAAACTCATAATAGAAATCTACCTTGGCAGCCACAGAGGCCTGTAATCACCTCCTAAAAGATAATCAAAGTTAAATGAAACCTGCTTTGATATTTGTGTCCAAATGATGATGTGTAGGCCGATAATGAAGTGTCTTCAGCATGTTTATCGAGACTCTTTAGCACCCAGTCTTTCAGTTTTCAAAGAAGGCAAGAGGGCAAGAGGTATGACATTTATATGAGATTTGTCCAAGAAGATGGGGTTCGCTATTTGAAGAGCCAAAAGGCCAATGATATAATGCAAAACAATTAAATATTTTAATATTTATGTAAAACATAAGTATTCTTTTGCATGATTTCTTCTACAGTATATAAAACAACCTTGTGTATTTATTTGGTACTGCATGGTAAAAGAATAACGATCAATTTTGTAGCCTTTAAGGATGCATTTCTAATGGATGTCTTCTCATTATAGCAGTAATGGTGGATTCTTGGACAAATCTGTATTTTATATCTGTTATTGGCGAACATCTTAATTTTGTTATGACCTCTTGATGTGCAGCCTTCAACATAGTACAAGCATTGCTGAATAGCTTGTACAAACTCTAAACTGTAAAGGTGGTTGGGACCTTTTCCTTAGTTCTGTCAATTCATGGCATTCTGCACAAGAGATCTGCAAGTCGATGGACTTACTCTGCAATAAAATCTCCACTGGTTATGACTGACATGTAAATTAGATCTCTTTTGCAACATTCCTTATTTTATCTTGCTGCATTATAATTCCATACTACATCAAGATGTCTTAGAGCCTCGTAAGTAGAATTTTAACTTTCTGCATATTGTACTGTACCTCTTAAAAAAAAAACAACCTTTTTATAGCTCAATTCATCCCCTGGTATGTACTCCCAGTAATGGCAGCACTTCAAAAATGGGTGGATCTTTCTCTCAAGCAAGTTTTACACACGTTTCTTGGTCACTGCCATTTAAATTTCAGTGTTTCATCTTTACTAAACCATTAACTATAAAACCAATTCATGCTCTTTGGTTTCTGAAGCTAGTACAAGCAATGGAATGAAGAGTATTTAATGAGGATTTTAACAAGCCAGCATCACTAGTCTCTTATAAATGCACATTCATATCCGGCAGTGGTTTCCATGGAGCTAAAACCCACTATCCTTTAAAGAGATTTATTTATTGATGGTACAAATCCTTGCCTTTAACATAATGTTAGTATCCAAAAATTTCTTAACTTTTGTCCTCCTTTCTAATCATTACCCATGTGGCACATACTGGTTAAAACACCCCTTAATTCTAACATGAAAACAGTGATCTACAATTTAAATAATACATAATATCATATAAAACTAGGAGAAATGTACAAAATGTACATAACTTTTGTTTAGGTTAGATCGATGGGTAGTGATACTTTCCTAGGATAATATTCTTTTTTTGTAATAGTATCAGATAAAACAGTTACAAAACCTACTTGTATTCAGAATTTCAGCAAAAATGGTTTTACATTTTCAATACATTTTCCAATCAATAAAAATAATTTATTAAAACAAGAATTATATAATTTAAAACTTTTGTTAGGGCCACCCACAGAGACAAAAGACTTCTGGACATAAATAAGTTGAAGAAAAGGCAGACAAGTGCTGCAGACATGAATACACTGCAGCGATTGCTGTTCTAGTCCACAGAGAGCTCTACTCAGAACTCATCCTCAGATGAATAAATATGTCTAAGAGCTGTCATTCACACTGAGAAAGAATTCATTTGAGAATTGGCCAATTAATTACAACATTATAAAATGAAACATGAAACAAAAACATTGTGTCTTTTATAAGAATCACTGTTCTGTAACAAAAAGTATGTTTAAGACATTCAGTAACATCTAAGTATATAACAGATCCTTCTTTTTGGAAGTTTAACATCCATAAAAATGTTTCCTCATTTAATTTATAAAGTATCTCACAGGAGAGAACTTTCAGCCACCCCATAGCAAGTTTCAGAAAAATACAGTGTTTGCTTCAGATGTACAAGATTATTTTACTCTGACATACCACAGGTAAAAATAATATATTTTGTATAAGCTGTTAGATGTTGGTACAAGTTGTCCCAAAAATAAAAAAATAACATTTAATACGGAAAATTTAATCTGGGGGAAAACACAATATACTGTATGATATTCTACACTCTAGTTTTCTGCACAGAACAAAATGTACAGTACAGTGTAATTTTAGCTACAGAGGGCAATGTCTGTTATATCTCAATTCTGAAAACCTCAGATCTAAACAGAGCAACGAAACAAAGGAAATAAAAATAATTTCAAGGAAAACGCCCATGAAGAGAACATGTATTTGATTAACAACTTTGTTTCAAAGTTCAAATTGCACTTTATTTTTTTACTTTTTGCTAAGATAGGAACTTCACCACATCAACACATATGTATACAGTATTTTTGTATAAGTAATAGGTTTATTCCATGCTGAAAAAAAGAAGAAAGAAAACACAACGTTTCGGCCATGAAGCCTTCTTCAGGTATGAGCTCACCTCACCTTCTTCAGGTGTGAGCTCAATAAACCTATTACTTGTTCCTTTGCAGTCTACGCATGCTGACGCAGCTACCCACCTGAAGTATTTTTGTACAGTATATGCATATAAATCAGAGGTGCCTACTATATACATTTCTGAATCCTGTCAAACACTGATGAATGCTGCTTTAAATTTAAGGGGGTAGTTTTCTGAAGAACCGTATTGAAACCATACAGTATCATGGTTTAGTTTTTCTGTGCTTACCCTTACACAGTCCCAGACACAGTTAAGACAGGCACCAAGGCCATTCTTAAAAGTAGTAACAAGAAGGGGTGTCCAGTTCCTTTCGTATGTGTATCAGGGATCAAGCCCTGACAGGAACAATTTAATCTGATTAAATCTCTGCTGCATCTTTCTGGGAGGTAGACAGCAACAGAATACCTGGAAAATCCCCACATGAACATACTGTAGAGAGCATGCAAACTACACACTGACAGGCATTCAAGGCTGGAATTGCACCCGGGACCCAGGAGCTGTGAAGCACAGGTTGTAAACAAAATACCATTATGCTGATCCGTAATGGATATTTTTTAAACTGCATGATGCCCAGATGCCTGTTCTAGGCAATCCTGCAAGGAATACCTCCTTATTCCCCATTTTTTATGTTTTCAATCAGGTTGCAGCATTTTTAAATTTCATACTCCAGCCATATTCCAGACAGTAACATACATGTTTACTAAATTCATTCAAACTTCTTGTTTTAAAATATTTCAGACTGAGCTAATTTCCCGAATATTCCCCATTTCATCAGCATTTATGGAACAAATAAACTTACAAAATAAAACTTACAAATAAACATCTTGTTTTAAAGATGGAGGGAGAACGTTATGATAATTCTGACAATAAAACCCAGCCTACCTTTTGACTTGGTAGATAGCATCATTTGGAAAGATTGCTGTACCAGGACACTCCCTGATAAAACTAACATCAATAGTTCAAGGTACCAAGATTAGCTGTTGCAAAAATGAAATGTTACAGGCTATAACTGTATCTCTTAAAATACTGGGGCATTGATGAATGGAAAGGCTGCAAATGATGTAGTGTCACAGCACATACTGTATAGTAAGGTGGCACAAGAGCACAGAGCAAACCTGCAGGGTATGAAGAGAGTTTACTAAAGACCTTCATTATTTCCATTACCTGTCAGGCTCTGAAGAAACTCAGCTAGATTTCAGAGAATATTCTTTGCACTGAAGGTCAATTGATCTCAAAGAACAATTCACAGCATGTGCAGTAACCCATGTCTGAATACTGGATTTAAGGAAAATTAAAAATTAACGTTGTAATTTATGTTGTTGTTGCGGGTAAATTCTTGAATGAATGAATATAAAAGTAATTTTCTTTTACTCAAGAAATATACGATTTGAAAAGTGCATGCTGTATCTGAACACAAGAAAGGAACACGATACTTTTTTTTCTAAATACTGTATGTCTTCAATTCAGAATTAACAAAAATATATATGTAAAACTGTTTCATAAAGCTTCAAGGTCTTTATTGTGCAACTCCACAATTGATTTACTGATAAGAGACCTTCTGCTGAAATGAAAGCAAAGCACAATCATTCACTTTGCATTTTGAATTGTGTATATTTTCTACAGTTTGTAAGGAGTTCCTGTGTGTTTCCTTTCATCTGTGAAAACTTTTTTCATAGCAAACTCTAGGGTTTGGATAATTTTCAGATAAGCTGAAAATGAGAATGAGTATAAATTGTGAATATTTTCCCACAGGTAACAGCGAGTGCTGTAGAAAGAAAAGCTGGGGATTATCTGTAGAAAGCAAGCACTGTATGTTTTCACATTGGTTCAAAAGGGCATTTTTAACATGGACACAAGTCCCTGTCTAGAGAAAGACAGAAAAAATGAAGCGGAACAAATTGATAATTAATGAAGAAAAATCTAGTCCACTGTAACTCTCACAGGCTTCTATTTTCTATTTTATTGCTCATTGTTTATCAACATTTGACCCTGATCGGCAACCAATAATAAAAAATAAAAAGGTAGCACTCAGCATCTTCAGTTTTGCAGCGAGTGATAATGCTTTACATCAATCAAAACCAAATGACAGTATATAACATGCCACCTAAGGCCCTAATCTTCAAGGACTATTGCAAGTGGAATCATTGGGTTTCGCCTTCTATGCAGAAGACAAGGCAATAGTTAATTCCAAAACTCACTATCCTAAAACCATTTTTCACAAATTCTGTTAGTTTTGTTTCCGTAAAGTCATAAACCTCCTTATATACTATCAAATAAACAGTATATGAATGGGAGGCTTAAACTGAGTAATTGATTTGCCAGCATATTCTTGTAACAAACAGAAGTAAGAAATTGCTAAACTCTCTAGGGTAAGGGAATAAATAAACACAGCATTAGTATACCACTAACCTTACAGTTAGTGTCACCTTTAAAGATTTTTAAGGAATGACACACTGAAATTAATAGTTTACACTACATGCTGTTTAATTAAACAGTTTGCATTGCATTCTAACATCACTATTTTACATTGTTTCTAGATATTTTTTTCAGAATATTTTCTTGGATATTTTACCATTTTATGATTTCATCATAATCTTGGAATGTAGAGAGATGAGAATTTATTTTTCAATGTGCAAGTTTATGTAACGTTGTAAGACTTCATGCATGGGCACTGCAAAGAATATTGAAGTGGAGCGCTTACCCATACTTCATATTAAATGCCACTATCTGTCAGCTTCAATTTTTGTGTTAATAGCATAAAAATGACAGGATGCAATTATAAAACCAATTTAATCACTGATAGTTGTCCGTATTGATAAATTGTCAACTCTACCTGAAATATGCATAATGACCAAAATTCTCAATTCAGCACATAAAACCTATTGCAGTGTAAAGCAGTAATTTAATTTAGGAGGATGGTTATTGTGTGTGTCCATTTCTCAATGACAGCTGATATTCTGGAGAATGAACTGTAAGACTCAAGGGTAGAATCAAATGACTTGGTATGATTACAGATGTACATCTTTTTTTTTTATTTCTGTTGCTGGTTTGATCTTAGTCCTCAGCAGCTGTTGCAGCTCTTCAGCGGTTGTTTTGGAACTTTTCCCAAAGGGGGTATGACTGGACTCATTCTGTGGGCTCTGAAACAGGTACAGTATATCCTTTTCGAGACCCAAAACTGCATTAAAAAAATCTGCTCTTACTCTATTTTTGGTATTCCTCTTTCACTCGGGTTAAAAGGGGATGTAGGATCCTTTCAGAATGTTAGCTCAGTTGAGGAAAAGCAAATAATGAAATCATCCCAGCAGACAGAAAAATGTGACAAAGCCAAAGTTAAGAAAGCCATTATATTAGTTACAATGATATTCAGCAGCTTCTGCTTCTCTATTTGAGGCTCATCTGTTGTTAAATGACAGGTAAAGCTTTCCATAAAACTATTACAGTTAAATATTCTCAGTTCTATATCATTAGGATGTAAGGAAAATTAAAACAAGAGGAGACTAGAAAGCTCATCTTGTTCATCTTTGATCCAGAAATCTCGTGATGCTGTTTTTTTAAAAATACCACTGAACTGACTTGGTATTTTTTCATACATCAACTTCTAATTCTTTGTCATGAAAAAAGGAAAGCTGCAGTTAATATCCTGTCGTTTTTTATATCTGATTTAATTTCACCTTTGTGAAATACTTGTGAATCTGAACTGATTTATCAGATTTCACTTCACAACTGTATATATATTTGTGCTGTAGATACAACTAAAAACCAGAACTAAGCAAAAGGATATATAATTTTGTCCTGTCAAAAAATGTAAATTGTTTTTGAAGTAGCAGGCATCTCTTTATCTTTAATAAGAGAAAAAAAAACTAAATATAGTTTTAAGTATTGATTCTAAGCTCTAACTCTCAATAAGTAATACTCTCATTACTCTCAATGTCTATGACTGGGCCCAGTCATTAGTTATTTTTCCAAAAGCAATTAAGTAAGAATAATCATTATATTTTTATAATATATATAAATATTAAAGAGAGTTATTACTGTGATATGACATTCAGAAGTTGGGTCAAATTTTAATAACAATGCAACAAGCTGACAAATATAAAAGAGTATTGCCATTAATACTGTGTTGTTAACTTGCCTGGATGAGGACATGATAGTTCTGGCCAAAAATCAGTGCTGTAATAGCTGCCTCTAACTTACGAGGAATGGACCAACCAGGCTGCTGCACAGGTGCAAATGAGCTGGAGGGAGGGAATGTTGAAAAGATACACACAGAGATGTGGTCAAAAGACGAGTATTTATACATACTGTAGAAGAGCGAAAAGGAGACATGAGTCTGAATTTGACCTAAATTTCAATGTGTCAATAATACTATTTCCTAAAAGCTTGACAGACAATCTTTTTTCATTTTTCAATATTTTAAAATATCACACCAGTAGTTTTATTCTTCAGAAGCAAAAATAAGATTGTGCCAAATACTTTAAATATACTGTACAGTACACTTTGTTGACTAACTATTTTTCCAGTTGTGGTTCATCTTACCCTGAATAACTGGTTTTGTGTTAAATGTGTATTTACTGTATGTGTATACTGGTTTGCAGTATGCTAAACATTGCTAAAAATCAACAGTACAAATTTATTCATTTGAATCTCTCTGGTTTGCTTTGAGGGCTGGCCCTTTTTTATCTCCATAGCAATCTATCCATGCATTCATCCATTCATCCATTTATTTAATTATGAACTATGCTGATAGTTCTGATAAGTTCCGAAACTGTGAAAGAGCTGTGCATGGTTTCTGGTTTTTTATATACCCAAGCAGAATAAGAAGTAATCTGCTTAGATAGTTCTGTTTTCTAGAGTTATGAAACAGGCAGACCTAATTCATAGTCACATTAGTTTATTTCATAGCAACTGCTTGCTCTTGAAAAACATAACCCTGTTTCAAGTTTACAGCAGTTACAGAGAGTTACAAATCACTTTGATTGGTTACACTGACTCTGCAATTATTAACAAAAAAACTATTAGATCATTAGATTATTTATTAGTTTTTTTTCATCATGGTATTAATGTCACAGTCAATTTGAAATGGTACATTTTTACACTATTGTAACCTATGTTAAGAGAGATTCATAATCATATACCAGAGAAAAACTTTTAACCAGATAATTCAATGATTTATGGACACTTTGTCTTGATCTTAACACCTACAGTAATGTGGTGTTCAATATCACACAGCATAGGTACTATCCTCAGCTACACCGAAGAACACAATCCATGCAATCCATCACTCCATCTGGAGGTTTTCTGTTCCTAATGACATTAAAAACTCACAGAGAGGGAAATATTCACTCACACTTGAAAAGGTCAAACTACCGTAGACGTGTGACTCGCAGTGTGTAAAGCACCCTGCTAACAAAGTCAAATGGAAGGAAAAGGGACCTGGTGTTGTACCAAATGTTTATCTCTATTAGTGTTTCTTAACTGTACGTAGCACGGCGGTGCCAAGCCAGGGTTTTATGAAGGATGGGCTACTGTTAACATTGTGACATCCAGTGGCTGCAGCTGATGGACGCGCAGTCATTCTCTGGGATTTATAGATGCTGTTTACTATGTAGAGTCATCAACTCCGTAGTCTTACGTTCATTACGTAAGAACGTCTTACGTTCTTACGTTCATCAACTCCGTAGTCTTACGTTCATTATTTACCTGAAATGGTTTTATCTGTTCACCTGTAATTACATGGTAAAAGAAGAGTGAAGTATAGGGAAAGCAAGTGAAATCATGATAGATGCGTAGCACAGCATTATGGCATTTATAATTACAGCAAGCGTGATTCAAGCTGTGGGAAACCATAGCAAAGCAAGTAAATGAAGCACTGCATAAGCATGGGTAGGCTTAAATGTAATGTGCAAACTTAATAAGGGATTGGTTCCCAATATTGTGTGTGCATCTTCTGAGCTCACTCCACTCAAAGCGCTTTACAAGTAATGGGGATTCTCCTCCACCACCACCAATGTGCAGCATCTACCTGGATGATGCGATGGAAGCCATAGTGCACTAGAATGCTCACCACACATCAGCTATTAAAGATGAAGATACAAGAGGAGCATATTACGACTTAAGTTCACTTAAGTCCTAAAGTTCACTTGGCACCCAAAATCTAGCACTGATTGTACAAATGTCTAAGTAGTGTGGTAATGCTAGCCCTAGCTAAGGTTTGAACAGAGCAATTATTCAGTTAAACTTTAGGATGAGTGGTTATTTGCTCCAACTGTATCTTCATCTTTTTTTTCAGAGAGTTTTGGCCACTTATATTATATATTGCACCATTAGGGAGTTCTATTCCAAAACAGAAAGAGATGAAAAGTTGAAAGAAAACCTTTCCCACTGGGTAAATTCTCTTAATGTTGTCAATTAACTTACAAATAGATGTAAAACTGGAGTCAATATTTAGTCATTCTTGCAATCCAAACCCTACACTGGCCTGAAATGTGCCTGAAACTCGTCCTAAAGTTCACTTGGGACCCAATATCCAGCACTGAGTGCAAAAAATGTCTAAGTAGTGTGAGAATCCTAACCCTAGTTGGGGTTTCAACAGAGCCATTCTGAAATGTCTTTCTGAAACCCTCCAGTCATCAGATTTCTTCCTCAAACCCAAGACTATGAGTCGAAAACAATTAAAAAAACATTGAAAAAGCTCTTGGAAAAGTATCTCCTTCAACAATGTCTCTTCTTTAAGAAAACATTTCAATCAGCTCAAATATACTATAAAAATGGCATTTAAATGGGCGTGCATTTCAGGCCAGTCCAGGGTTTGGTTTACAAGAAACATTAAATGTTGACTGCAGCTATACATGTATTTGCAAATTAATTGATAAAATTAAGAGTTTACACAGCAGGACAGGTTTTCTGTCAACTTTTCTATTGACTCAGTTTTGGAATACAACTCCTGAATGGTGCAATATACAATACAAGCAGCCAAAGCTTTCTGAACAAAAAAAGTTGAAGATAGGAGGAAATAACCACTCCTCTTAAAGTTCACTTGGGGCCCAAAGTCCAACACTGAGAACTTCAGGATGAGTGGCAATTTGCTCCTATGATCAACTTTTTTTCAGAGTTTTGGCTACATGCTTTAGTATAAGGTTAATGGACATTCATGTACAGTATCATGTTCAAGTACATGCCATGAAAACTAGATGCTGCAAACTTTATGCTGACAATTAAATCACCTGTTTTACAGAAGTTTGTATGAAATAAAAAAGAGTAACTGAAGCATTTTTTCAGTTACTCTTTTTTATTTCATACAGACACCCATGTCTAGTGTTGGATGTTTCAAGGAATGGAAGTTAACAAGAGTCAGTGTCTTTTACTTATAAAGTTAGTGTCGCGTCTCTGTTTTACAGTACATACAGTAATTTATAACTGAACCCCTTTAAATATGAGAATACAATTCTCATAGCAAAGACCAAATTACCCATTACTCTAAATATTAATACTGCTGAAAGAGAATTGTAGTTAGACAGTTTAAAGAAAGGTACAGTACCAATATACTGTGTTTAAGGCAATTTGTGTTTAACTTTTTCAGTGTGAAATTGTAAAGGTTTTGAGATTTTTACAGTTTTTTATGTTTAATATATTGTAAAATAGTTGTCTCTGTCACTTCCAAAAGTTTTCTGACACCTTGTAGTTTCCTGCAAAATGGTTATTTTAAAACAACAATACTTCAACACTAGTGTACTCTTTATTGCATTGAAAACAAATTGAGATCACAGGATTACTCTTCTAACATACTTTTGTGACTAAGAACATAATGCTACTTCAACAATTGTGTCACAAATTATGATTTAAAATATATTTTTTATATTTCTATTTGGCTTTAATGTTTTTGGTGACATTTTTGTGGTATCTGTAGACTTTTTGTTCCAAGGAAATGTCACTACTGTCTGTTTCGTATTTTATCACAGATGCAGAACACACTTACATGTAACCATATGTTCAGATGCTTCGGGGAAAAAGAAAAAAATACCGGAGATGCCTAATAAATTAAAGCTAGATACTGTAGGAATACTCACTGGTACAAGGCATGAGCTATGCATTACACCAATTTGTAGACTAATATACAGTATGATGTTTTGTTCTTCAAGTTAGTGTTCACTTTCTAATGATTTACAGTATTAGGTTTCTAACAGTGTTTAGCTTGACTGTTAACTAATAACTTTTTTCAACTTTAAGAGTTGAAAGCTCTTTCTTCAGTATTTCAGATTCTGATGTCTTGAACTCTCACATTGTATTTCAAAAACTGTTTTGTGTTTACTCATAACAGCTAATGGATAGGACACAGCAGTAATGCAAAATATAAATGTTTCTGGAATTTCTGGAACAAACTAATGAGAAACATCCAATCTTCATGGCAGAAAAAAGAACAGTGAAATCACGGTCAAACTATATTACATGGGTTCCCAGCACTTTCTTCTAATTAAGTTCACTGCCAAAGTTTATCTAAGTTCAAATACTGTGTGAACAGTGATAGGGTTTCAAACTGCATGCTGTTTCATGTGCGAAATTTGCCATTCAACAAGATTTGCCTACAAAACTACCATGGGAAAAATAGTACATGTCCCACTTCTTCTAAGAAGCTTTTCACACCCATTCAGGAGATTGGACCACAGGGCATTAAACTCTAAACAAAGTGAATGAGTGAAGAGTGCAGTGTTCTGGGTTTTATACCGTCAAAATGTGAATGATACAGATTTTCTTTTAAAATATTTTGGTAATGAGAATTTCAGGATAGACAACAATTTTATTATTGTAAATAATAGTTTCAAGATTCATATTAAATAGCATATCATCTGTGCAAAACCATACTTGTCAACAAAGTCTAAGAAGTAATCATCTACTGTTAGTTACAATGTTACATAAATGGAAAATATTTATATTGAAAACTGGAAATAACCATCCAAGTGGTGTCCCTGTGCTGCTGTTTGTTCTGTAGGTCAAGAAGAATGCTAATCTTGAGTTCCTGGCATGCCTTCCTCTGTTGAGACTGTTTATCCTTTATTGATACACATAAACACGTAGCCTCTTTGTCTAGCCCTTGGCATTGATGTCTCCCAGTGGATTGATGAATAGAAGAGGCACTTTTAGTGGTGATGAACAACAAATTAATGCTTTATAGTCTTGCTACAACTGGCTCACATTATCAGAGGACACACTGTACTGTGCCTATAATTGTATGCATGCTGGAATCTGTAAGGTCCCAATGTGCTTTGCAAATGCACGAAGAGATTCCTTCAGTAAAGTTATTCTGCTTAACATTTTAACAGAAGTAAATGTTTTGCTAATGACAAATGACTTGAAAGTCATGATACAGCCTAATGTTTAGAGAAGGGTTAACAGCTAAACCAGTTCTATAGGAAAGCCTATTGTGAGGTGTGCCTGTTACTAAAAGTCTTCAATGTGTATTGTGAAATAAAAAAGAGTTTTAGAAAATGAAGGTTATAATAAATGCAGGGAAGTGAGAGCAGTGGGCATTTTGAAAATACTGTATGCATTTCTAAACCCAGAGCATCATTAAGCTCCAGTTCTCACTAACAATGCTGGGTCACTTTATGACAATTAGACCTAATACCTGTTATCTTTACAGGCAGAAAAGAACATTGAAAGCTCTGAGTGGTTGAGAGGAAAAGCCTGCGGCTGGCTTCCTGAGAATCCACTTTCTCAGAAGACAAGACCAGAAGCTAAGTCTAGGCCACATAATGTCAGTGGTTGCCATGCCAACATTTGAATCTTGGGATAAATGTTCTTTTAAAATGCAGTATTGGAGTCTCTGGTTATTTACAGGCTCTGTGAAGTAAAATGGCAGTTAAATAAAAATGTCTGTACTTAGTTTACTATTCCAACTCTTGACAGACCTGTTGGTTCAATTATACTTATTTATGGGGATCTGACTTAGAAATCAGAGGCCACAGTGTGCAGTAAATGATTGATACAGTATCATCTACATAAATCTCTTGTGTTTTACACAGAGCTCCATTGTACCTCTGTGTAAAACACAAACAAAAACATTGTATGGCACTTTAAATAAAATGCATTTCATAAAAGTACATATATTTTTTTAGATAAAATTTTAATGTAATGTATTTTTATAATCCACAGAGATAAATAATACATATAAATACCCAATTCTGAAACACTCCTGTACTCAAGATGAATACGGATATGGTCTGAAGTAAAGATAATATGGGATTGCATTATTTACAAAGAAGAAACATTATACAGAAACAATTATACAAACAGAATACAGAAAAGATTATATTTAAAAATAAAAGTGACACAATGTTCTCTCTCTCCTCTGGAAAGAAGGAAGGTTCCTGAAAATGAGAAAATCAAAGAAAGATTCAACCACAGTTCCTTACTTTTAGTTTTAACTGCAAGACTAAAGGACAGGAATAGTGGACAAAAATGATCAAAATTTTGCAAAGGCTAATGTTTCTTTTGAAAAATTAAAGAGTGACAATCCAATATAACATTTCACAGCCGTCATGACCTCATCCACAATTTGGAGGGAAGAGGTCCTGAAAAACTACAACCATCATTGTCTGAAAATAAAATAATAATAAAAATAATATAATTTGAACTTCCATTAGGATGAAAGAGTCCTAACTTAATCCAATGCTTTAGATTCTTATATTATTGTTTTCCTGAAAAGAACTGCAAGAATGTTTAGAACTCATACAAAAATATATTATCTTCAGTATGTTTTTCACACTAAGATACAATTCCACCATTAATGTACATTTTCAGGCAACTTTTATGTCCAGGATCCCAAGACAGTTAAAACATACTGTATAAATGCACTAATAATCATCCACAGTAACAGAACTTTTCTAAACAACCAAAAATGATATAATCTGATTCCTCAAGCAACAGCACATTAGGTATGATGTGTGCACAAATGTGGGCACTATGTAGCCATGTCAAATTAATATAGACTGTTATTTTACTGTTGCTATTTGAATTGTTACCATTGTTTTCAGATTATGGAACACCTCATACTAAACATACTGTGGGGGGCTGCTTTAAAGCTTGACACTATTACTTCAGTGTTTTTTCAAGTAACAAAGGTTCTACCTATAAAATTCGATGAATTACTTGAATCAAGATAATAAATGCTCCAAATATGGAAAGCTATTTTTAACAGATTAGGTTTTGGATCAGCTGCTCTGGCTTTTCTATCTGTATTGCACAAGCTTGATGATACACCAAGGTAAGATAGGAGTATAATTAAAAAGTGAAAGCAGAATTAATATAGTTACAGTTGAGAAGTCAATTATGTCCTCATTACCAAGAATTTTGTTTCTGATCTTTCTGTTCATCCAGCACAACATTTTTCACACATTAGCTTAAAAGCTTCCATTTCAGTTTTCAGCAGCTTGTTAATAGTTTAATTTGAGCTTTTTCCCCATAGACAACTTGTAAAAGAATAATAGAATTATAAACACTCTTCAAATTAAAAATAAAAATTTGTTCCATCACCCTTGTAATTTAGTGCACCCACTTCTATGATAATTTTCAATAATTTCAGTAACAATAATGACCAATGAATATACGACTGAGACAAGCATTCTACCATGGGTTAACAGTTATATAATATCATCCCACAAGGTTTCCTGCCAGCCGCAAAATCTTCAGAGAATGATGTAATTTTCTGTAAAACTGTTACAAAATCATATTAAATACAAGCTCACTCTTTATGAGAGATTTTTGGAAAGATAAGAGGTTTCATGTGAGATGGTTCAAAACATTCATCATCAGGATCTTTCTCTGTGACCCATTTGCTTTTATTGACCATTGAAGAGGCTGCACCTTTCTTTTCTGTTTTTGGGAATAGTAGAAAGAAATGTGTTGATATGAAAGGGTAAAAAGTTGAGGTGAAGTTAGCGATAGTGGGCATTACAACATTAATCATGTATTTACTATACACACAGTGCTAGACCACAAGAAGTGTTTAAGTATTTATTTCCCTAGAGCTGGTAGAGCAGTACATAAAAGAAGGTAAGACAGAATGAATATACTGTAGTTTAGAGGAAACACTGCATCACTGGATTAGATTAGAATACAATTGTTCACCAGGAAATGTACATCAATGCCTTTACAAACTCTTTATACATAAAAAGAAGGCACAGAATCGAAATAGGACTGTGACAAAACCATTTGGTAATCAATCCTGGGGTGGCACAGAAGTCTTAAAAACAACCGAAAAAAGATTGCAAAAGGGCATTTCTTTTCTGGGTTGAAAAAAAAATATTTTGACAAACAGAAAAAAAGACATTCAGCAAACTGCCGGCTTTCAAGGAAGGTTTACACAAGCAGTTTTAAAGTAATTGTCAATTGCCAGGCTGTGTTTAAGCTTGCAGACCAGGTAACAACACACAGACTAGATTTAAAGATTAATTTACTACAGCATGCCAGGTTGAATACTCTAAGCTCCACCCTCAGCTCCTCTCGATGAACAGAAGCCTCCATTTAATCCTGGGGTGGGACAGGCTTTGTAATTCTGATACGACACGGTGGACTAGACAGATAAGGACAAGACTGTGGTCCTCGATGGGTAAGAAATACACAACCAATACACAGATTAACAATGCAGAATAATTACACCAATATAAAAGTATAAAGAAAGCTCCTTTGTTTTAAGAAATAATAATTGGTTGAGTAAGTGAAAAAAAGCTATGTTATGGGTATGTATCCTCCCTTCATCACAAGGACAATGTATCAATGGAATTTCGGCTTCTAACTTATTACAAATAATCAGAGTGCCCAGATACAGTATTTGCATTACTGAGTTACAAATTAAATCTCACAAGCAGTCACACTCTAGCAGATTTGGTTATTTGTGAACAATAATTCTACCCAAGCAACTTATTAAATGCTTAATAAATGCTTAATGATGTATGTTTAAATAACACCAATTTATCTGTTGCACATCATTATATCATAATTACAGATAACCCCAAAGATAGAGCCCATCTAGTTAATACGTGTCATTTCCTCAAGTCTCATTACCCTGTATTAGCTGTTAAGGGTCACTGCAAAATGACTCATGTTCAAAAAAGAAAAAAATATGATAGATTGCTGCCTTATTTGGTCTGACATTTTTTTTAATGTCCGAAACAGTATTTTGTTATACTCCAAAATGAAAACCCAATGAAAGCCTCCACCATTTCACCACAGAAGAATAATGTCAGAAATGCCTTTGTCTGTTGTAACACAACACGTAGCTCTCAGGAAAAGAATGCCTGCAGAATATGAATCTGAACCCTCATCACTTGCAGATGTGCAGTTGTTTGTCCAAAACAAAGTTAGGCTGGCTTGTTTATTAAGTGTATTGACAATGTCCATTCTTTAATCATTGCAAATGACACAATTAAACAAAATCTCTGATCTGCATTTGAAGTATAATTAGACAGATTTGTTCACTGTTTTTGGTCATAATTCTCCTTTGCTGTGTTTTACAAAAGCAAGGCACTGATTGTACAGTATGACGGGTTTCCCACCAAATCCCTCACCACAATCACATTTCTTAAAGTGAAAAGCACATTATATCACAGACCTCTTTTTTTTCTAAAGAGGTGTCATTTATACTCTGTCTGCTCATAATAGAATTACAAGTAGTTGGGAGGAGATGAACAAAGCTAACGTATTCATTAGAAAGCAACTCAATAGCATAGAACAACAACAGTGACAGCAGCTGAATTTATTACAATGTCATCACATTGCTACATTGCAATATGTTATACAGTACTATAGCACTGTAGTTATGTGTCCGTATGTCTGTTTTTTACTAAAACTATCAGATGTGGGCAGACATTTTCCTTGTTGCGCTTGTAATATTTTTGGCACAATTTTCTTCTTACAATGCAGTGTTTGACACTTCAGTGGAAGTGCAAGTGAATACCTGTACAATGTATTTTGCTATCAAGAAGGGGGCGTTAGCTAATTAGATGATAATTCAGTAAAGTAGCAATCTTTAGATCATCCTCCTCCAACTCTTAATTAGCTGAGTCTCCCAATGACACATCTGACGCACCAGTCAATCAGTGAATAGCTCCATTATCTGGTTAGCAATTGCTTCATTTGGAAGATCATTTAACTCTACTTTGTTGATTTCCTTTGAGAGAATTTTTTTAAGTAGGTATCCATTAAGACCATCTGGATGCAATTGATGATGTGCTTGTCTCCTGGTAAACTGAATGGAGATGTTCCTGGACAATTGATCATACGATTCCCTTTGGCATTTTTGTATTCCAGTAATCAGCAGAGATGTTCTATAGGTTTTCATTATTTCCCAGGCCAAGTCTTGCAATTTTTCTGTGATGATTTACAAACAGAAGTAACAAGGTTTTAAAAAATCAAACAGCAAGGTCATGATACAGTATATCAGTTGTCATAAAGACAAAAAATACAGTTATCACACAATCACAAGATGGCTGAAGATCCACAAACAACATTTATGTGCCCGGTTTTCTACTTGCATTCAAAGCAATTACAAAAATGCTTCTTTTTTTTCTTTTTTTCTTGTGAAAACATAACTGAATTTATCTGTTAAGGAGGTGAGTGACTCTGTACTCAGTTCTGGCATCACATATGGCTGTCCACGTCCAGGTGCTTTGACTGGTTTTCATCTTTTGCTGTAGAGTGAAGTGTCAACATCACTGCCCCCTTGTGGTCCATTCAGGGAGATTACACTCCACAAAGTCTCTGCCTTTATCATGCCGACTGCCTCATATGCAGGACTACTCTGTTTCAGGTACTGTACATTCTACTCAAACCTTTTTTCCCAGTATACTATATTAAAATAAGAAAATGCTATGGGATATTTAAAGTTAAAAGATATTTTAGTGAAAATAATTAAAAAGGGATTTTAGCTACATTTGAACAATAATTTGTAGTGTACTTTGCCTGGTACAGGCACTCCAGTCAAACCGGAAAAGGTAAATTTGTTTCAAATAGGACATTCACTGATCTCAGTAATTTTTCATTTAATGTTTAATGATGAATTAAAACTGAGACTTTCTCTCTTATTAAAGAGTCAAAATTTATTTTGTGTATTTATGAATGTGAGAAAACTACAACAGAAGATCTTGGCAATAATAAAACGTTTTAGAAATAGGTGAGTTTTTAAAAAGGTCTTACATCAAGTAAAATATACAAGAATAAATTCTTACATTTCATTTTACTAGGGACTCTAAATGCATAACTACTCCTTGATCAATGGTGCTCTTTATACAGTAGCAGACAAATGAAGAAGTAAGAGGACATTCATTGATTCATCATCACTTACTAGCCAAGGTCTCATGTCATGTCATGTTTTGTTCCTCAGGCACAGGAATCAAGGAAGCACAAACCTCAATTAGGTGGTGAAGGTCTCGTAATTCAATAGTTAAAATGTGCCATTATATTTGTGTTAAAAACAGAAAATAGAAAATTGAGCTCTACCTTCTATTGTTAATGCAAACAAAAACCTGTTTTTTAATGATTTAATTGATAATTGATTGGCCGTTTGAATTAATTGATTAAGAAATTCAACTCTAAAGTCATATCTTTCCTTTGCCTCCGTGGTTTGAGCAGTTATCAGGAAGAGAGGAGAATTTATGACAAAAACAAAGAATATTATATGAAAAGGAAAAACATTCAAATGGTGGACCAGTAGGTAACAACCTTCTCTCTAGCTCACACTTTACGACTGCAAATACTGAGCACAGTGACCAAGGACCTTGTGCTATAGGAGCTGCCATCCCTCAGAAATGAATTTTCTCTTTAACAGGGCTACTGGAGAATAA
Source organism: Lepisosteus platostomus (assembly GCF_059453375.1). Classification (NCBI taxonomy): domain Eukaryota; kingdom Metazoa; phylum Chordata; class Actinopteri; order Semionotiformes; family Lepisosteidae; genus Lepisosteus; species Lepisosteus platostomus. The sequence goes on along the minus strand of NC_142627.1, from coordinate 16,258,382 downwards.
TGGCTGCTCTGTATCAAGCCAGGTTAGTTCTGCAACTCTGTGGTAGATACTGTCTAGTGGGTTCCATCTTACTGCATACATAAAGAGGTTTTATATTTGTTGAGATAAAAGTAATATACAAATGCAATTATTAATTAATTGAATAGATTAAATGGTGATAAATAATATATTTCTATGTGGGAGTGAATGATCACTTGCTTTAAGACCTTATAATTTCTGCCACAGTCATGGTTATCCACTGTTTAGTATGAGAATTAAAGCTGTCCAGAGGTTTAGCTTATTCCAAGGACTGCACATATTGAACAATTCCCAACATGTCTTGTCAGCAAAGGTTAAATTCGTCTTCATTGCTATATGACCTTCATACTAAAGGCATAAAGGAATCAGTTAAAAAGAGTTAGCCACACAACCTTGCACCAATGTGATATTTAACTAAGCCCTGTGGAGGAAATGATTAGAGGACTTCTCCTATCTATCTTGAAATGCTCGCTAATGTGGCTTTGATTAGGATAACTTGTACTACCTTTGAAAGGACTGACTGGTCAGCATGATGGTCAGAAGGAGCCAATTCATTGATTTTAGAAGAGTATGAAAATTGATAGACTAGTGTAGCTTTTTAATTTATTTCTTTAGGCTTGGTTTGCCACAAAAAGTAATTAGAACCATAATTTTAACAGTGGTGATTCCAAATTTAGATCTATGACTTTATTACTTGAAACAGAAGGGAAAAAATGAAATTAAGATTAATGTCTATCACTGTCCATTGATGGATACACAGATTCCTACACAGGCTTGATGCTTTTTTAATATTAAATGTCAGCCTTGTAAAACAATGTGAATATATAAATAAATGCTTTGCTGTTGACCGTGCTCTAAGTGTTTGGAAATGCCATTATGTGTCTGGGATATCAATGAAGGCAGTGACACGCACTTGTATTGTTTGATCTATGAGGGGCTGTACTGTGAGGCGCATTGTATTACACTAAAACAGAAGATAACCGCATCCAAGGAGAATATCAGTTTGAGTTTAATATTATGCACATATGCACAGGCTTGCTTGAAAATGGCTCATTGCTTAAAAAGGGATATTAATCATAGTTATAACCTTAGAGGAACACAGGCAAGGCTAAAGCACAGAGCTGCCTGTATGGAAGACCTTGTAAGAATTGTTTTCCGCGAGTTCTCACTATCCTAGGCATGTACAAAAAAAAAGAACAGTTTGACAAAACACAAACTACTTATTGCTGAAGATAAAATAGTGCACAAAGAAAGCATCAGAATGTATTTTTTCATCCTTATTGCCAGTAAATAACAAGATTTACAGAAGCCAACAATGCTCTGTGGAAATATAGTATCATGGTGAGGTAAAATGTTTTGAAACAGAGTAGATAATGAAAATATACATTACTACTGTGTGAAGTGAAAGTACATTATCAACAAGGTGATCCATCACAAAATTCCACATAAGCTTTTTGAGTAAAGACTTTTTGGCTTCATACAGCCCATGTACTGTAACTAGCAGAGGATGAGCTATCAAAGGCGTGATTGCTCTTTTTAAAAACCTGACTATAGCAGTCTTTTAGATGTACAGTACAAAGGAAACACATTTTACCTCTATAGATTTAGTCTTCTTTAGAAGGAAAGGTTGTTAAAAGTAACAGTTTTGTGTTTATTTGAAAACACACTAGCATGGTTGTGTAGTAAACATGCAAGATATAATTGCATTATTTGATGTTTCACTTTGAAAATTTCTTACGTGATATGGACTAAGAGCTAGCTTGAGTAGCTCAACAGCATCCTTCACATTAGCTGTACCACATACAAGTAAATGTACAGGACATGGTGTGAGAAAACAGTGATGAAGAATAGAAAATGAGCAGGTAAGAGTACTGCAGTGTTGTGTGTATACCATTGCTTATTAACATCATTTCTAGGTTATTGCTTTTGAGGTAGTAGAAAATGTATAGATTTCTTTTCTGTATTAGTCATTCTCAGTGACTTGTAATGGCAGCTTATCAATGTGAACTTTTCTAGCAGTGTGGAAACAATTGGCAGTCTGAGTCAAACAGTAAAGAAAGTTTAGCTACCTATTACAAACTTTCTGACATTTTATTGCTTATTATCCTTGTAATTTTCTACAGTAAATATGTATATTGCAACTTGTTATAACTGTCTAATTCACTGTATTATGGGATTATTTTGATCTGAATATGACCGTACCTTCACCTTGATCTGTTGAGGAGCAAACACTATACAACCCATTATAAAAAGATCATTCATTCCTTTAGCTACACCTTGAGAAGAAAACATGAATAATGAATTCTCCAATTTAGTATGTGGCTTTGATTACCAATGTACACTTTTTTAAGAGGCATATCAAATTTGCATTTCAAGGGTTCCATCGGTAGATTAGTATTGTTTTTATTTTTATTTTTAATAAAACCCATTGGGGCAGCAAGATGGTGCAGTGGTTAACATTGTGGCTTCACAGTGCTAAGACACTGGGTTCAATTCTTGGTATCTGCATGTAGTTTTGTATGTTCTCTCCATGTTTGTGTGGGCTTCCTCTGTGTGCTCCGGTTTCCTCCCATATTCCAAAAACATACTGGTAGGTTAATTGGCTTTTGGGAAAATTGACCCCATGTGTAAGTGTTTGCGTTCTTGTGTCTGTTTGTGTCTGCCCGCCCTACAATGGACTGATTTCTCATCCAGGGTGTAACCTGCCTTGCTTCTTCGTTGTTTGCCAGATACTGTAGGCTCCAGTTCCCCTGAAACCCTGAATTGAAAAACCAGTTAGAAAATGGGTGGATGGAAAATCCACTGTTTGAGCAGAACAAATAAATATATACAGATAACTTAATAATTTCTACCAGTTTATTCAACAAAAACCTGCCATGTTTTTTTCACTTGTCAAAAATATTATTTTGGGGCAAAGGAGGTTTATGTAGTTAATTCAGAGTCTTCATATGAAGATTGACCTAACCTCAGATATACCTTAAATTGCCACACTCTTAATCTGACAGTATTTGATTTACAGCAGCTCTCCCTGCTTTTTAACTATTTCCTGAGAATGCAGCATACACTAATTGTATCCCACTTTATGGGGAGATCTGCATGTGAAGGTCTGGGCTGGCATGTCTAGTCAAACCTCCTCTTCTTGTAGGTTCATCCTGATAACGACATGTCTGCAGAATAGCTCATGTGCTCATACCACTTATTTGCCTCTTTTATAAGTTAGAGCATGCATGTCTTGCTTATCAGACTTGAGCCACATTGGAGATTTGTGGGATGAGCAGGGACAATGCATGGCATTTAAGGCTCAGAGACCAGTGATTAAACACACACTTGTCCAGACTCTATGGCAGGAACGGGGCAGAATCCCACTACAGCATCTGCAGCCTGGTGAAAAGCATGCATAGTAAGTGCACTGCTTGCATTCCAGTGGTGACCACACTTTGCTATTCTGTGACTTTCACAGTAGACCCCCTATTGACCAACATCATTCATGCCAAATGTTAATCAGCCTAATGAACATCCCCATGTCCATCCATTCATTTACTAGCCACTTTATCATATACATGGTTGTCCCCATGTTATCAGTGTGCATGCTATAGATATTGTGATGCTCAGTATACATATACTTTCTTTGGACATAATAAGAACCTTGTTGACATGCTTGGAAAGCAACCTGGTAAGCACACAGCTCCCTAGCCTCTGAGCCATCAGGTCACTGAAGTCGTCAGTTGCAATTCGGACTTTCCACCTGCTCTTGTAAAAACTGTTCATAAACTTCATCATGCAGTTGCTGAGTCTCTAATCCCTAGGAAGATCAAATATTCATCCACATCTTTCCACCATCTTTACAAAAGGCCTGTACAAGTGGTCAAGCATATCAAGGTGTTCTAAAGCAAATGTTATTGGTGTTCACACCACCTCCTGCAAAATAAAATATCTGCATATATTAGTCCAAATAGCATTTGCTCCTCCTTGGGACAGTACCAATATAGCTGTAATTGGAAAACAAAAAGTGCTCTACATAGAAAACTGTGATTGTTCGTCTACCAAGAAGCAGAACCTCAGTCTAATTTCAAGACATGTCTGTGGGAAGTTTCCCAGTAATAAAGGTGGGGTCAGCCGGTGGTTTAATTAAACTACTCATGCTTAACTTAATAATCTACTGCGATATCTGGCCTGTGAATTTTGCTATTTCAGTGTTTTTAACATTAATTGTATTTTAAGAGAGAGAGAATGGGAGTGCAGACAACCTGTAGCACGAACTGTGAGGTGAACCCATTTTTGTGTCTCGGCCCACTTTAGGGTGTAGTGCACAATGTAGACGTTCCCAAGTTTAAAGAATCACTTTCAAATTATAGTGGATGTATTCTGTAAAATCCTGATCACTCCAGCTGTATACTATTGCTAGTCTTTCTAATTCTAGAAAAAAAATCATGGTTGATGTTACAAATTATGCCCTTTTATCCTGCTGACAAATCAGCTTCTTGCTTGTTATGCTAAATACTTGAAGCAAGCTGGTGGTCTCTATTGTTCATACCCCACTTCAGAGAATAAAGCAGTAAATTGTCAAAACAATTGCTGTAATTAAGTCATGATATGTTTGTAATGAAATTGAAAATGCTTTGTGTTAAAATATACAGTTCACACATGGTTCTTCAAAGGACATCTTAAATTGAGATCTTTGTGTAACTCTTATAGAATTCAAATAGAAAAATCAATAATTGCTGTTCTCTGCAGGTTATCTCATTAAATTTGATTATGCGAGATGGAAAAAAATTACAGACAAGGTATAACATTATAATGTGTACATAGGGTAGTTTTGCTTTTTACCCACTGTGCATCATTGTTATTATTCTGTTTCAAGCTTTTTAACAAGCTGTTGTACAGAAAACAGAAGTCTTTGTTACACAATTGAAGCTAAGATCTGAAACATGGTTTTTACTTTTCAAGTCTTTTAAAAGTTAGTACTTTTAGTAAACATATATTTTAAAATATTTAGACTTTTCACAAAGAATACTACAGTAGATCTTTCTTAAACTGCATTTCAACCATACTATTGTAAACAGCATGGTATTCATTAAGAAAATCAAGATTGATCATTTAACAAAAGGATGTCACAGATGTTTATACCGTAGATGTAGATAATAACTGATTAATTCAGTTATCCAAATATTATTCGAATTCCACTTATTCATGGTAAAGGTTGCATGAACCCAGAGTCTAATACACAAGCACCAACCACAAGGCAGAATGTTCCATCAAGGGAATATTCCCATTACTCATATGTGTACAGTATGCCCACACCCACATTTTAGAGACACTTATTACGCTAGATTGCATGTCTTTGGGAGGTTGGAGTGAGCTGATGCACCCAGAGAAAGCCCTTGTGAAAATGAGGATAGATACAGAATGAACTCCTGGCTAGATTCAAAACCAGGACCTGTGAGGTAGCACTGTCAAATACTAAAGATTGTTTTCAGCTGTGCAAAATATTGCTTTTATGATAAGGACTAATCATTGAAAGTTATTGTGTAGACAGAGGTACCTCAGTGTGTAAGGTCAAAGGCAATAAATTACCATACAATATTGAAATGGTAAATATGTACAAATGAAATATGCTGAGTCCAGAATTCAAAAAAATTAAATTGCTTAAATTATAAAAACCGAAAATAACTCATCAAAGGTGGAAAATCAAGCATCTTGTGGTATTCATGCTTTGTGTGATTAAAACACATTAAAATTTAATAGATTATACCCCTGAGATCTTATGAGTTTATTAAAATGTACATCAGTTGCTCCATATTTAGGAATGGAACACAATGACTTTCTGTAAGAGGTTTGGCCGATGTTTTGTAAGTATAAAAAACAAAACAGCCTGGAAAATGTGATATGAAAAGAACATATCTAAGGACATTTATCAAAAATAAATAAATAGGAAGCAGGATTTGTTCTGAAATAGGCACATAAGAGAAATTCTCCAAATCTCTAAGATTGTCTAAAAGGGAGGAAATGAGCTCTTTGTGCAAGAGCAATGGAAAGAGGTAATGATTAATCTGGTTTGCTTTGACACCAAGCAGTGAATATTTCTGCAAGTGATGTTGCACAAACTCATGGCTGACTTTATTTAGATGCTCTTTTTAACTTTTTCTTTCCCTGCACATGTAGTTTATTTTTCCTGTGAATGCAGTGTGTAGAAAAATGTGAGACAATTAAGTCAACCCTGAGTTTGTACAACCCCATTTGCATAGATATTTACTGCTGTACTGTAAGAGAATTAAGGATGAAGATGGATATGAAAGCTCATCTCATGTCATCTTTTAATGTGTATAGTGTCTTCTCTACACCAGAAAGTGTCTTGCATAATAAAAGTGTATATTCTTTTATTAAGGTTCTATGTTATTCAATATTCAAACAATAAGAAAATAAGATAAAATAAGAATAACACATGAAGCCTTAAAGCAAACAATGGGTCAGAAAGCATAAGTCCATAAGTGATTTTTTTCGTCCTGCAGATTGTGTCTCCGACCTGTGATTTGCTGTGTCTCTAGTTAAACCAAACAATAAGCAAGTTGACTACTGAAATCTAGGATCTTGACATTCTCATTCAGAAACATAAACAAATGTTCACCCTTGTGCTCATTTTCATGCTGTATATACTGTATTAAACACATCATGTCCATAAATGCTCAGAAAAGTGAGAAATATGAGGCCAATACCCCAGCTAAAATATATTGTAAAAAGTAGTTAAGACTGATACTATGCTTTTTTTGTTCCTTTACTTATGTCTTAGGATTTGTGTTCTATGTTCTGTGTCTTATTCATCTTGGTTAAGTAAAATAGCTTTTTTAAATTCCTTTGGACATGTACAAAGGAAGCAAGACCACTCTTACCTATGCTATAATAATCTTCTCTAAATCATGTTCGTTAATTTGCCTGGAGAGGTCATCTTGGAAGTCATATTTAATAAGGTAAATAATTTTAAAAGTAAAAATTAACACAGAATGAGAGTATGAGAAAATAATAGACTTCTTTAGTAGAATCAAATGATATTAAATGGATATGTAAGAAACAGAATACTAGGAATAAGAATACGTTAACATTATTTGACAACACATTTAGGGCCTCAGTGTTTGCAAGTCTCCCATGGATAGAGTAATTCTATCACAGTGTCAAGCTGACATTTTATGGATCCTAGAATATCAGTCTCCACAGCATGCCTCTGAGTTATTTTATTAGTTTTAAAAGGTTGTTGAGTGTTAAAGAATAATGCTCTTAAGCTTCCATTTGTGTTCTTATGTTTTGGTTGCTGGAATTTATTTAGTTCAACAAAGTGTCAATTGTATTTATAATTTATAATTCCAATTAAAGTATAAATGTACTGTAAGTATATAATTTCAGGAATTCAGATGAAGAATTAGACAGAGTTAAAGTGAAAAAGAATGGGATAAAATAGAGGTGGAATAAGCACTGAATAGTTGACAACAGTTGAAAGATATCCGGTTTAAAGCACAGACCAGGCTCATCTTTAGAGTAAGCAAATCAAAGCTGAGAAAACAGTTGCCATATTTAGCTTAATTAAGACTAGTATAAGGAGAAAGAAAACATTCTACAAAATGATTAAAGTATCCTCTTCAAGAAACCATGTACAATAAGTTACAAACACAGGCAAAAATAGATATTAGAAGTTTCAAGATATAGCTGTAACATTTTTAAAGTACAGTACAAATATCAGAGATGATAATGGAAAACATTTAGATTGTAAAAGGGGAAAAGTTATTTGTTAAATGAATATTTAAAGATTTGAAGATTCACAATCCTTGCAAACCAGACAACACAAAAAAGCTACAAGAAAGGGCATTTAAAATTGAGAACAAGAAGCACTTTTTGATATAAAGGGTGGTGAAAGCTTGGAACAAGTTACACAGTCATGTTGTAGAAACTGATACCCTGGCTTCTTCCACACAAATCACTAGATGCAAGATTTAATCACAAAAGAAGGGATCTTATCATACTTTAGACTCCAGAGGTTTGTAAAATCCCTGGCATTTTCTATCTTAACTTTATCTTAGACATCTTTTTTTTTTTGCATATTTTGTTTACAATTTATAGACATATCTGTGATATGAAGAATTTTGAATAATCTGCACACTATTGCCCTCAAACAGCTGTGTTAGAATGATTTTAAGTGCCTATAGGCGTGCCTTAAATCTCTTGCTTTTCAAATGGCAAAACTACAATAAATAGTTCATAGTTATGTGATTTCCTTCAGAATGGTAAGATATTTTTTTTTGTGTTTAACCCCTTTAGATCCATTTAATCTGAAAAATGTTTCAACCTGCTCAAAGATGAGAAGATGATGAGCCATTTTAGCAGTTCATCGATACATTCTTACAAAACTGTTAGCATACCAACTATAATCCTCATGTGACCACACACTTACCCAAGATTTAAACTATTACATCAAAATGGCAAAAAAAAAATATTTTCCCTATTTCATTATTAGCACGCCTAAAGGAGAATTGCTGCAAAGGTCACTGCTTCAGAAAGGGGAGGAAAGAAAGAAGGGAAAAAAGCAGCTGATAGTTTTCCACCCTGACAGAATTGTACAGACTTGCCATTTAAAAGCCAACAGGCTTTAACAGTAATCCCTCAGCAAGCTTTAATTCTAATCCGGCAGCCACTATAGCTATTGATTTCCTGTTTTATTGTTCTTTGATTTCCATTTTGGTTATTTAACGAAAGGATGATGGATTCCTGACCTTCAGTGAGACTGCAGCCGAAACAGGCATTTTCTTCTGTCCTGTGATCAGATTCCCTTAGGGCCTACAGTATATCATCAGTATATAACACACCTAAAGAGACCTAATTTAGAGAGAATAGTTCGGCTTTGTAATAATTTCAGAAGCTGTGCCTCCACCTGCCTTTCATCTAAATGGGAGATGTCCACATTGTCAGCTGCCTTTTGCTTTGGGTGACAATGACACTGCAGTCCTGTGTAGTTTGTCCTCAACTTGAACTTGTGTCTTTAGTTTCAAGTTTTTTTGAAATTGTGTTTTTAGCATGTCAAAAGGAATGAAGATATCAGTAAGTTATGTGTTTCATGTTAAAATTACACCAAATTATTACCTTGGTAATTTAAGCACTTTTAAAGAGGGGTTTATGTTAAGTGTTACTTACCTTAATTAAGTCTTTTGTAAGGAGATTACAACATATGGGACAGCCAACTGCTTTTTCTTGTATTGTGTTCCACACATCTTGAAAATATAAACTGGGCACATTTTTACAAATGAATCTTACCATGATGTATTATGCAAAAAATTATCCATGTACAAGAACAAATATTTTTTATTTATTTACATGGGTTATAGAGTGGCTTTGGGAACATTTCATATTACTATAGTTACAATACAAACTATCATCAAGAGGGTTTTAAAGTGCACTTTTCTAATGCCTTTGTCTAATACAGGGGGTCATAGCACAGTGGGTAAATTTCTGGACTCTTAACTGGTGTGAATGGGTTTCAGGCCCCTGCAGCAGACCTGTTATACCCTTGAGTGAGGTGCTTTGTCCCAGTTGCTCCTGTACTCCCAGTTATAAAAATGCAAACAGACAATACTCGGAGTAGACCCTGGATGAACCAAAGTCCCATCCATAGGGGTAGTTGCCTGCTCTCTTGCCCACTTTACACCATGATAATCAGGATAAGCTCTGGACCAATGTGGTGAATATGGAAATTGCTTTACAATAGTAAAGTATTATGACAGATTTTGGTATATAATTACTACAGCATTAGCAGAATAAGCACTGACCCTTAAATCATTAATTAATGTTATTATTTTAAAGAAGTAAGACTGGAAAGTGATGTGTGCAGTGAGTTGTGTTATCAAAGCTGACTGCTTGTTTATGAGAGGCACAAGGAGATGAGGATAAGTGTAACAATGATCAAGATACATTATTAAAGCCCCATTAGCTATGTGTCTTCCCTAGGAAAGTAATTAAGTTTTAAAAGTGTACAGGATTAACCAGCACTGTGGTAAACACATTCCTTATCTGAGGTGCTGACCTTTACTTTCAGAACTTCATTACTTTAAATAACAGCTCTGCCAGTCAGACTGGAAACCGACTGAGAATGTCTTAACTGGATTAAACTTCATCTAGCCAATTTGGGTTGTCAAGGAAATAAGTACATGTTTCATGTTTCTGGAATGTCAAAGAAATAAACGATGTATTAGGAATTAATATATCTGCTTGTGAAGATAAATAAATTCATCTATATTCATTAGCTGTCAATCTTGATGTTTTGTCATCATGTTCCTCTTCAATAAAACTAACTTTAGTAGCTAAATGACCTCTTCTTGTTTGTAGTCTTTGTGTTGTCCAGTAACATCTTGTCTGGCAAACATTATACCCTGACGTTAAGAGATTTGCATAACAAATACAGGTATCTGAGCATTCAATTACAGTAGTTAGTACATTTTACAGGCATGTGTGAGGCATGAGAAAGGTTGAGATCTGTGACCAGGATCACAGCTGCAAGTGAAATACTATTGCAAGAACATATTGATTTGAGAGGGTACATGAGCAAAGCTGTCCAGTTTATTATTGCATAGGAGAGGATAACAGGTTAGTGGTGTGCATACATTTGAAAGCAAACATTGATTTTTTGAGCTTGTGAAAAGACTCTAACTTGCCTATGTCCTTGAGCCATTCTAAGGAAATATTCACTGGTGCATTGCAAAAACATGCTAGTTATTTATGCCAGAATGTTCTCCTGTTTATATTCCTGCTCTTTTAAAGTGACCAGTAGAAGATAGTGTCCACCAATAGCTTGACCCATGTAACCAGTATGGCATACACAAGTAAAGATCTTGCACACGGATCACAGTGATTTTCCTAAATTCAATCTTTAGAGTAGCAGCTTCATCAGTGTCGTTTTGTTTGGTGTTATACAGACAGTGATACAACTCAGGGTCAGTTTTTTTTTTTTTAATTGGGTTAAAATCTGGTAATACCCCAAGATGGTGCATGACGTTGATCCCAGATTGAAATAGAAAAATAATCCTTGCCTCATAGAGACAAGCTGTATTGTGTTTAAAGGGTGAAGAATTATATTGATGTTATTGCTGTTATAACAAAAGATGGAGCACATGTCTTAGCATGTTGCAAATATAAGTTTATACAGTGGGTTTACCAGTGAGAACCAGAGGCCCTCATCCTAAATCAGCACTATTGGCCTCACACCATTACACTTGTCCTACCACAGCGATGTTATTCTTGTACAAAAAGAGAACTGGTCAAAGAGAACTGTCTTTTCTAGTATGCATACGCTATTTCAAAATAGCGTAAATAAGAATTCTACTGTACATGTACATCTACTTCTAAATGACATACTGAGACAAGATTAATCTGAGAACCACTCTTTCCTAGTATCCAGATGATCAGCCTGGTGACATACAGTAATAATGTTGCAGCTGAAGGGGTGCCTGTATCCGAAACCAAGGACAGCCAAGGACAGTGGCTGGGGGAATGATCACTTCTATGTTTGTGTTAGCAACTGGAGCTGCAGTTTTTGTACAGAAGAGATCACTCAATAGATCACTTCTGGTTTGGTGGGTTGGGTTAACCAGGCTTATGTCGATATCTTGCAGCTGACAAACCTGCTGGAGCCTAGTGGTGGGGAATGAATCCTGAATGCCCTGTTGACTTTGCGATGTGACTATCAGAAATCCAGTAACATTATGAGAGCACTTTTCTTTCCTCTTTCACTACGCCACAGCATTTTTCTAACATGATTACACCCAGTGAACCTGGGCATGGTATGTGAGTGCAAATTCACAAGCACACATATCTTATAATGCACACAGTATGGTGGCACAGTACACTTTTTGACTTATGCCACTAGATTCCTAAGAGTGCAGAATTAAAGATGTGAGCTCTGAGGTTTTCATAGGAATATCACAAACTACAATATCATAATTTTAAATTAAATCAGGCTCAACCTTAAATAAAAAATAATCATTATTGATTGATGTTTCTAAAATATTGAGATATTATGAAATCTCTATAACAATATTCAGATGATTCTTATCAAGGTGTTTCCTTTTGTTCCCAACCTAGAATGTCAGTGTATTAGATAAGATGGCATACAATATACAGTAAAGACGTAATGAGAAAAAATAGTGTATAGTGCTATTAGGGAAGTGCATTCAAACCCCAGTATAACTAATCAAGGTGTATAAAAGTACATTAGAAGGCATTTTGTTCCCTTGCGTTGTAATGAAGCTAAGATGCTTCATTTTGTGTAAAGAGTGAAGAATGACTAGCAAGCCAAGGTTTAATAAAACAAAGGTGATTAGAACAATTTTCTACTCCAGCAGTTTCCCTAGGGCATAAGCCTGTAGTGTGAACTGTAATCTATTAGATTCAGGCCTGATGAAAAAGATTAGCAAGACAACACAGGCATCATTTTTTTATTTTTGCCTTTCGTGCCCCTACTTTATACTTTCTCTTGTACAGTCAGCAAAATCTTTCAGCTTAATCCTTAAGTAAAAAGAGCTCTGTTTAGCCTATTGCTGTTATAACAAGCCAGGGTCCCAAAGTGTTTCCATCAGCTATTAACAGAAGGACCCCAACAGTAATTATTCTTGTCTGCAATAGATTTCTCTCATCCACATGATAGGAATATACAAATGGGTAGGAGGAGCACTGTGGCAACTTAACTAATGATCGGCTCAGTTCCTGTACAAAAATAACTTCTTTCATTTTAAATATCTTTTAATATCTCAGAAGGGAAAATGATACACAGGATGGTGTGTGTTGTCACTGTAAATTAGATCAGTGATGGAGAGATTCTCTAGCTTCATTTAGAATGGGAGGCACTGTTGTTTCTCTAGTACGTCTACCAAGGAAAGGGACATATGAAGGACTGAATGATTGGGTGAGAGAGGGCCAGACCCTTTTGTATGTGCCTTACTGAAGAATCCTAAACAAATAAGCCACATACCAATGGTGGCACTAAAAAATAACATTAAGATTAGCTTTTTCATTTAATAAAAAACATGATCAGATATATGAAGCAATGACTAAGCATTTTTAGCAGATGTGATGTGTGAAATCATGAAATCATGTTTCATGTTGAGTTTTGTGCACCAGTTAAACATAGTCTTGTAATACCAACATGTGAGAATACACACCCAGCCAGACAATGTTGTACCAACCTTTTTGGAGGACATAAGAAATAGATACTTCTCAGTGCATACATTTTTTAGGTTACAATAATTTTCTTCTCCTTCCTGAATTAAATTTAGTTACATAAAGTATGTGCACATAAATATTTTTGTAAAAATACTAATCAGATAACAGAAATACATATTATAAACTGTTTTAAACTGTCAATGGTTTCCATGTGTTATATTGTACATTTATGTACTGTATTACTCTACATACAGTAGTTATACCCTAAAGTGCTTTGTCAAGATTCCTCAAACACAGAGTATTCATATTGTATTTTATGCATTTTTAATCTTTAAAAGAAGTTGGAGTATGATAGGTTTTAATCATTCCCCAGTGAGAAAAATAGGTTTCCTTTGTTGTAGTCCAATTAATACACTGATTGCCACAGGCTAGAAGGCAATTGCAGATCAGGGCTCTGCAGCTTCTCCACTACAGCCCTGCAATACCAGCCAATAGCTAGAGGACAGGGTTTTCCAATTAAATACACTGAAAAGTGGTTCTTAATTTGGACAAATGATATACCAATGGGGCCCGAATGCAACTACTGCCTGGTAATTTCAGTTCAGATTAATTTTATAATCCATCTTCAGAGTGTAAGAGGTGGCTTTAGAAGTGAACATTTTAGCTGCTAAGTAACAAATCGGCCCCTTTTTGTGCATCCCTTTCAGAGTGTCCCTGGGCTTGCCATGTTCCATTTGATTATATCTTTGAAGGAAAAGAGCAACAGCATAATAGCATTATCAGTTACAGATGATTGAGATCTTCAAAAGCCTTTTCTGCTGCACTGCCTCTTCGCTGACCTGTTAGTGTACCCTGGTGATCAAAGCAGTCTAAATATAAAGATACAGCACAGCCTGCCTTGCCAGAGGTCAGTCAGACAGGAGGAATAAAGTCTCCAGACCGCAATTCCTTGCGGGTCATTCTGAGCATTGCACAGAGTTCTGCTGTGAATCTCAACAAGTTTCCAGAAGGGTCCTCCTTTCACAAACACTTCTTTTATTGAACAGCATAATGATAACCTTCTTATTCAATTTGCTCCCCTCTTTTAGGTATGAGATTGTTTCTTTCAGCTCCCCAAATCAATTGTTTTATGGTAGCAGCTCATGAAACTCTGTAGAAAATAAAAACATTTCCTTCATAATTCTTATTATTTTTCCTAGCAAACTAAGTTCAAACCATGATTTGTTTTGTAACACATAGTTTATATTATGTTTTAAATTTTTTATATTAATTTGTAGAATATTTATAAGCATTCATATTAAAAACCTATAGATACTTATACACAGTATGGGATTAATGTAGTATGTGTATTATATCATTAATGTTTTCAGAAAAGGTGTCAGAACATACCCTACTGTTACAGTTTGAAATGATATGCTTCTTTCTAGTAATAATGGTCTGCTTGTGTTATTTTTAATAAACTGTAAGAAAATTGTGAATGCTGGTAACAAGATTTTGTTGATGCAGCAGTAAAGAATTGCACTGAAAGCTTAGCTGCAATGAATGCTGAACATTTCTATATCATTTGTCTTTGGAATTAAAATGGCTTCTTACTCATCAAAAGGTAATCAATACCACCAAATCAGGAGGAAAAGAAAAACACAGAGGCAAACTCGGACATCTGAGCCACATGGGGACCAGGAGCCAGGGCATCTTTCCTTCAGCATCGCAAACTCTCAATTCCACTGGCTGCCTGGGGGTTCAGCACTGTTTTCTGCAGGCACCTCAGTTATTGCAAGTTTCATTATTTTCTTCTTTGAAATGAAAAAATTCGGGCTCACCTTGACCACTCACCCACTTTAGAAAATAGCTCTAAACATTTCCCTATCATCCACCCGCCAACCCAACCCCTTGTTCTATCTGCAACACTAATGCTTAATTAATGGATTCATCCTTAAACCAAAAAAGAACAGCAGCTATTCTTACTCCTAGCCCACACAAAGCATGAACCACATACAGTATATTTATAAATTACTCAAGTGGACATTTAATTCATAGACTTAGTTTTAATCCCAAACAAAGGCCAGATCTCAAACTGCTGTGCATTTGCATGACCTGTTCTTTAACATCTAATAGGTAAAAGCGAGGTACTCAAAAATGATATGACAATCTTGATAGAGACTATATGTTGGAACTCGAAGCCAAATAAAATAAAATTATCCAATAAAGATTCCCTATCTACTCAAGATTAAAACTCGTTATGTTATAATAGGGCTTCCCCAAAATTGGGAGCCTGGCTTCCAACAAATAAGTCTTTTTTTTTTTCCTTAGGACATAGCTAATCTGCCTCATCTGCCTCAGACGCAGATGGATATGCTGATATGGAAAAGGGTCATTGTGAGGTGTCAGTACTTAGAGCATTTCTTTTAAACAATGTAAATGCATGTGCAGACAAATGATGATGCCAATAAAAGCTGTCATGTATTGCTTTTTCAAAAATTTAACAGCATGGTAATACAGATAAAATGGAATATCTTGCAACTTTAAATCACAATGAAAATTATAATATTGGCTCAATTTTAATAATCCAATGGATGATAAAATAATTAAATTGAATTATTTAAAATTGCTTGCAAGAAATCTGAAAGCCAAAATATTATCAGGTGAGGAAATTACCTTTATTAAGATATTTTCTCCACTTTCTTAATATGCAATATTTATCATCTCAGCATTCCTTTGCAAGTATTTCATTACTACTGCTTTGACTAAAAATATAAGGCAGAAATGATTAAGTGTTTGGGGGATGAAACTGAGCATCTCGAGTCTCTCAGTATTTAGAATAAGCAAAGTACAATCCATGCCTCTACTATCTTTTATTCATCTTGCATCACTTCCTTAATCAGTTTACTCATTTAACAACTTACAGTCTGATATGATTAATATGCTCACATTCTGAAGGTATATTAAAATTGTTGCAGAATTAAAAAGAACTGTAGATGTATGGCAAGGCCTGACCAAAGCTGAAATTTAGCCATGACCTTGTAACCATAACAACACTGCCTGCCTTTAAATTCAAACTGGCAAATCAATACAGTAGGTGGGACCTTACTTAGGTGTTCAAAAGGGTGAAATATCACATATCTAGAATAAACTCCTCAATGCTATTGAAGAAATGCCTCCACTCTTCTTTCTTTCCACTAAGCTGTTTTTTTTCTTCATAGAACTTCCAAAGAAAATCTATATATTAAATTAAATGTGCTCCTTTATCTGGCACTTTTTTCTCTCAGTCATAAATGGAAGTTATGAACTGAAGTTCAGGAGGGATAACAAAGACAAGGCAATCTCGCACAGCTGCACCTAATCATCTTCATCAACAAACTAGCTACTGGAAATAAACTGGACTCAGCACCTCCCTTCATATTTGTCTGAAACATCCCTCCTCTGAATGGGGTTTGAGCCTCCTTGTGTTGTTGTACACAGTGAACTGTTTTTTGGTGTGTTTTTTTTTTTTTCAGTTTTTTAATCGCACAATCCCTCTTATGCAGATATAATGCAAATTAGTGCATCAATATAAACTTTTTCTTCAGAAAATCATCCATAGGTCATGTCAGAGAATGAAAAATGAAAAACAAATGTGACAACCACAGAAACAAGAACGTGTGTAGCTGTTAAGAGGTACTATTTGAGAATTTAAGTTGCAGGGGTCATTAAGACTTAAACAGTGTCGTTGCTCACATTAAGCATCCTGGCCAGATATTAGGATTCCTGTCTTCTGTTTAATTGCAGGACTGCAGGGTCCCAGCAATTTTGTTTTAACCAAGCCTGGGATATGTTACAGATAACATACAGTAGAATCATTCTGAAACCAAACAGCAGTTGTACAGATACTGAAGTATTTACGTGTTGTGTTTTATTGCTTATAGGTTTAATGTATAACAAGAGCTTTATTTTGTGTTTTGTACACACTTTCCTGAAATAAGTCAATTTAAACATGAGATGTTCTTTTTTTGTCTGAGGTGTTCGCTTACAGCTTTGCTGTCAGCCTTCTCATTGTTCCAAAACCTGGTCTGGAATTCTGTCGACCCTTTAAAAGAACCCCAAAAGCTGTTCTCTTCAGGTTTCTGAGCTTAATTCCTCTACTGATTGTTTACATGGTTATAAGATTGTTAGTTTATAAAACAACATTACCATGTATTAAACTAGTAGTATTGTACAGGCACAGTATATTGTCTTGACACAAAGATCAAATTCTGCTACAATGCTACTGTAACAACCGTAAGTACATGCTATTACCAGTAAAGAAAAGCTTTTAATGTGCTCTGACAAATTAAAATGTTTCAAATGTCCATTCAATAAGTGTATATTATAGCTTAATTTTCATTAGACAGTATAGTAAATAAAGTGCTGCCACAACAGCAATTAATATTTTGAAAATAGACCATATTCAATTCAATTTTTCCGTTATTGATAAATAAAATAGAAGAAGGGTAAATGATTATGTTTCTAAAAATGAAATTTAGTGCAGGGTACTTTCGTGTTTTTGTCATTACGTTTTAACAGGTTTCTCCACCTACTAAGCAATAACTGATGGTGTTTAAAGTGAGAAAACCACATTACGTTGCTTTAGTTCCCCTCATGGGCTGCGGGTGGAGACGCTGTAGAGAGGGCGGTCTTGTCAAACTAGCTGGGAAAACCTTAAGAATGCCTGATTCCCCTGTGTTTTTTTCTTTTTCTCAAATGGCAGCACTCAGTTTTAGTTCTGAGGTCAGCTGGGCTTTTCACATGACCTGCAGAGGCAAGAGACTATGAAGAACAATGATAAAGAGGGAGCAGCACTGTTAGCTTGGTCCCCCTCACAGTATAAACCTGTACACTGTATCCAAGAAGGTTGTAGATTAACTCCTCTTTTTGTTGCTACGATAAGACACAGAGTGCTATAAAATAGAATAAAATTTAATATGCCTTATAGAAAGGTGTTAACCAGAAAGCTCTGGTATTTGACTTTGATTGAATACAGTGCTTCCAATAACCAATCCATTCAAGCATCAGATGTATGATGAAACCAAGGTTGCTTGCATAATTGCTTTATGTACAATTTAAATACAAATTATTTTTGTACAGTATGTTTGTTTTTTAAGGATAAAAATGACAATTCCAACAAGACATACATTTTAACTAGTAGTCTATAATAATAATGTATACAGTAAGTCTTCACTGTGTTCATTTATTTCTGCATACAGTATGTGATTCATTTTCATGTTTACATCCTGAATGGTAAGGGTTAGATATTGTGCTTTGTTTAACAGAGTATTGTGTAATGTGTGTGCTTTTAAGAGCATTTCACATGATATGCATTTCAGCGTACAAGTTGTAGGACCTTTGGTGTATACTGTTGTCAAATTCTTCTCCTAACGAGAAACATTTTGTCTTTCTGGCATCTCTTTATTTCACATCACTGAGTACAGAGCTTGTGTGTTTGCACTCAGAAGGCTTTATTAATGAAGCAGTCTCTCAGTAAAGCTGGTTGTTGCCACTGGCACTTTTTTCTGTGTCACTAAAGTTAACTGAATAAAGGTTAACAGAATGTATTGATAAATTGAAAAAGACACTGCGTTTTCTTTTGTGCATCTGTGAGTAATTGTCCACATATACATTTTAAGCATGAATGGAGAGATGATTGGTAGATATAAATCTATAAATCCTGAGTTAAAAGATATATTATCAAGTAACCTTCTTTGTACAAACCAAATGAGTAACTGAATTCTTTCATTGTTTTGTATTTTTTATTTCACATTTTATTAAATTTTATAGAGCAATTAAGCAGCTCAGTGAATTTAACACACAATTCATTCCAGAAAACTTAATTATGTAAACATTCTTACCACAATTTTCTTCTAAGTGAGCCTTTGGGGACTGTAAAGCATAAGTGCCACTAAAGAAAGAAAGACTTGAATGTCTAGTTATTTCATGGAAGAAGAAACTAATTTTATTACCTATATAAGCGCTTTCTGCAGAATCTCATTTGCTTTTAATTCAGCTCCTCTTTCAAAAATAGTAGGTGTTTAGCTGAATGTAAAGCCTTCATAATTGCCTCCTATCTACAGCTCCTCAGTACCATGCATAGTGACTGAAATGCTGAACGCTATCATTATTGTTTAATAGCTATAGCAGTTTTCTATTAGGATTGCATTTGCACCCTGATATCACTGCACAGAGACGAATGTGTTTCTTATGTGATACTGTACCTGTATCAATGTGGCAGCTTTAGGAATGACTATGTTTCTGTGTATTAATCCTATTTTAGCAATCCTATCATGCACTCTATGCACTTCCAATATATTAAAATAAAAAGGATAAAGTAACTTGGAAAATTAATAGATTTTTTATCCTTCACTAACATTGCACTTGGTGTCATTGTACAGTATATCAGAGTTTTGGTAAGCGGAACTGTAAATTTCTGTAAGTGTTTCGACGATGGTTTTAACAAATAATAGAAATCTCAAAGGAATATTAATTTATTTTGTCCTCCATTATTTACAATAAAGCAGTTCATTTACCTTTAATTCTGCCAAAGCATGGAAACCATCATAAAATATCATGTGTTCATGACAGATCTTGAAGAACCCTTAGAAAGTTTCTAATCCTTTTTCTTCACAGCCAGTTCTACATTATTGCTCACTGTAGATATTTTATTTTAAATGTATGCTCACAAGTTTAGTACTGTACATCAGGTAATGTATTTCTGCAATGAAGCAAGCTCTAATTCACTTGCTTAATTGTTCAGCCTCATTAATAAAGTATTGCCTGTAAAATTTGCATAAGCACATGAGGGAGTATTACATTACAAAATAGCTCAACAGTCAGATGAATGATCAGAAATTGCAGCACAATTCTACTCCAACATACTTTGGTGTGACCCTTGACCGGATGCTGAACTTCTCAGGGCCCATAAGACAACAACAACAACTAAGACCAAATAAAGGAATAACCTGATCTCCAGATTTGCTGGTACAACATGGGGCATTGCCAATAACACCCTCCAGACTTTAGACCTTGCACTGCCTGAAAAGAGAAAAGAAATTTGAACCGCTTTATGACTGGTGAGGGTTCATGTCTTGCCAACCTCTATACATGGGGAAACAGTGCAAGCCCTATTTTTCCTTTTGGTATTAAGAAAACTATGCAGCACATCCTAAAGTACTGCCCATTCCACAGATTCAGAGGATTTAACATTTCAACACAGCTGGATCAGAAGCTATCAATTGGCTCAGGGACTTTGCATTTTCTAAAAAAATAAATAAATATTAAGTATTATGTTTTGGAGTCTTACATAGCTTCACTAATAACAAAAGGAACATTTCAAATGAGAAGAGGCAAGTAGGTAGCCTGTTCACCTCTAGCCATTTCTTTAAAGATGTCAAGATATCAGCTTCTGCAACATGACTGGGTAGATCGTTCCATGCTCCAACAACCCTTTGGGTGAAGAAGGACCTCTAGTTCTCGGTTCTAAATTTCACTTCCACGTGTTCCCCTTTGGTTCATGTTCCACTGGGCACTGTACCACATCTATGAAGCCTGCTAATTTCTCTGACACATGCTATGCTCTTTTTACATAATCTGTTCCTTTACATTTGACCTGTTACTTTAATTTTAAGGCTTTATTGTAATGTAACATCAATATTTAAAAACTCCAGCAAAAAAGTTATAGAATAATTCAACTGATGACTTTACTATACCATGAACCAGAATATGGGTAACATGAAATATTACATCAACAAAGATAAGAATAGAAAGTGCATGCTTTAGCAAGACAAAGTTGACTTTAAGTGGTGAGTTATAGAGTAATAAGTTTGAACAGGGGTGAGTAGTGATATTTTATACTACGTTTGGTGATAACACATGGCCAAGAATACCAGAGTAGTTTAAAGGTGCATTTATTAAACACTGACACAATCACAAAGAATTGGCTAGATGAATAATAAATAAACAAAACCATATAAAAGAAAGGCACATAAAATTAAGTATTGCATCCATGATTCTGCCATATTTCCCTCCATTCATCTTAATTAATTTGTTTCACATGAAAGCTCCTGCATTCAACAGTTCTACCTTTCCTCATTAACATTCAGATAGTTATTTATTAGGTAAAAACTGAATGACATAAAACTCAATACTGTCAGATTTGAACAAATTAAATTGTGAATACTTAAAATAAGTGTATAAAAGAAAAAGAACGGGAGAACATTTTGTACACATTTATTGGGAGAGCAGGAATAGGAACAGAGTTGAATTACTTTATGTACTGTAAATCGCAGAAACCAGACTTTAAACACTAAACTACAACAGCTGACAACTAAACTTTTGCAAATGAAAGAACGTTAAATGGTTCTAATGCAATCACAGATCCGCGTCTTGTAGGCAAACTAGAAAAGGAGTGACAGCCAAGTTCTGTCAATCAAACTGGATTTTAATTTTCGGATGTATTATGTCATTCTTCGCCTTAAATGGAATGGATCCACAGGCAGGGCTCAGAGATGTTGAAAGACCCCTGCCTAAACATTAGCTGTTTCATCTATCAAAGTGTGACAAGGAGCATAGGACACCATTCTGTGGTGAAGGCACTCAAACAGCAAGAAAATGGATGCCTCGTTGACAATAAATGCAGCTAGTCACAAATTCCACTGGGCCCTTTTTAAGTATTTATTTACAGACCCAAAAGATATATTTTTATTTTTATGGTAATTCTTTCTTCACTAAGTCCTAGACCTTTTAATCCCTTCCAAATGCTGTTGCCTCTGTATTCTGTCTCTCACGTCAGAGCTCCATTGATCTGTAACTGCAAAATGCATTTGTTACTTTCCAAATGTCTGTTCTCGCATGTTCATGAGGGACTTTATGACATAAATAACAAAACACAGAAACAGATTGAGGCCCTGGTGAGTTTCATTCACAGTCTGAGCTCCTCAACACAGCTAATTGCATCAAAAGAATCCCCAGATTGAAATTATTTTTTATTTCATTTCATTTATCTGGTGAGTCTTAATTATTTATTTTTTCCCTTCATTATTTAAATTGGTTTGAATTCTGTTGTAGATCATAAGTAAATGGGAGCACAATATTACTTGTGCTAGCTAGAATGTTGTGATCATATTCAACATTGACCAGCAATTCTGCTGTCTGCCTTATTTTGGAAACAGTGTAGCAAACAGAAATTCAATTACCTGCTCTGTAGAAATCCCTTCAAATACTATTGCTGGATAAAGCTTATTGAAAACCATTTATTTCTACTTTACTTTTTTCTTTTAGGAATAGTTTTGGTCATCACATTTTTTTTTATCAGTGGTAATGGAAATATCTTGGGATAAAGCCATATTATTTGACTATATGGAATATTTTATTTTCTCTCAGTATCTTGATAATGGCAATGACAATATAAAGAAAAAGAACTGGAAGGATGAAATGTTTCCATATTTAATTATCCTGAAAGAAAAAGTGGTAACATGAATACATTCCTGAATAACTGTGGAATTTCACTACAGTGTATGTTGGAGATGGGTTAAGGTGCATGCTCTTATTTGTACTTGTTACAGTTTACAAACATTTTTTCTTTACTGACAGTATGAATTAGGACATAGTTTGAAAAAGTGATTTAATTCCTAAAGGACTTATAAAGGCTCTCAGGGTTCATGGCTTTGTGTTATTGGTCTGGTAGTCCATAATGATTGAGACAGATTTACTTCTTGATGTTCTGGCTTTATTGCAAGCAGGGATTTCTCTTAAGCCTTGCTTTTTGTTGTGCTTTTGTGGTTTCTGTTGTGTTAGTGGTCACTGGGCTGCGGCAGGGTCATTAACAGACTGGTTCCCTTCACATTAGCTGAAGGTCTTCAATGAGTGCTGGCTGCTCTTTACACAATGACCTCTTTTATCAGCCACGAGAAACCAGAATTGCTCCAGTGCTTTAGCACTTTCATGGGATCCTCTGACTGTTTCTATCCTGTAATAAACCTGGGCATCCTCGTTGCAATCTGTCACATTGAAACTGCACTTGTCCCTTTCTGGAATGTGCTAAGCATCCTTCAACCATGAAACGTGCACAATACACAGACAGGGGTGAGCTAAAACACCAGTCACGTGACACAGGATGGCTCCAGTTTAGGGTTATGTCACTGTAACATAGTCACACAGAATGAGCCCGGTTACCATCCTAAATAAAAGGTATTTGTCCACATATGGAGTCTTACAAAATTTAAACTGAAACCTAATGTTCCAGTTTCTGAGATGATATGCAAAACAAAAATATGTGGGGACGTGGTGGCTCCAAGCTAAAGCGTAACGCCAAAGCCAAGCCTTCATTTTCTTTTTCAGCTCAGTTATATTTCCATTAGGGGATCGTCCTACATTATGTGATGCAAATCCTCAAGAAGAAAATTTGTCAGCAATGGAAATGGAAGACTGTGACAGAGTGCTTGTTATTTTTTCTTTCTGAATGTGAAATACTCCAATACTTCCCTCTACCCTTCTGGTATGTTTGAGAGGGTGTATGTGATACTAATGAAGTGTGAATGATACTTACCCTTTTTGTTGTTTCCCTAAGAGCACTGCAGTGTTTTCCCCATTCGGAGTATTGTATTGCGTTGATCAAGATGGCCACCAGTCACCTTTCCTGTTTGTAGTATCACACAAATGATCTTAAAGGGGAAGTTTACTGGTGAGCCATCTATAAATAACCGATGTAAGGTTAGGTGTTTTGTTTAAGTGAATATATCACGGTTACATGACTCTGTTAAAATTTAAAAGGATTTTTTTTGGATGGTTGAATGCTTTATTTTGAGCAAACTGCCCATCTCTGTTAAGAAAATGTGAGCGAGTCCCTTTAAGAGGATGGTCCTTAGAAGAGGAGGGGCTATAAAAGGGACTGGGAGAGCTCAGTATAGAGGAGGGTGCCTTGGAGGAGAGTGGAGAGTACTCCTGTGAAGGGTTTTTCCCTGTTATCCCTATTTTGATGGCAATAAATCCAGTTTTGTTTGCATTTGAAGGCTGCTTTGTGGGAATTTATTTTCTTTTGAGCCAAACCTGGTCACTTGGCTGGTGACAGAGACCTACAGTACCATCCCTCCCACATACAGCACACATCCAAAAACCAAGAGTAAGAAAGTCAAGAGCCTGCTTGTTTTAGTTAATGTCACAATTAGACAGAAGATGCGATTTCTCTCAATGACTCACCAGGGGAACTATCTTGGCTTTCTGATGCAAAGCTTTGCTAGTTAAGGGACTTCATTGTCCAAATTGACCTGCTTGCTGAGGTTAAAATCATCTACTGTACATCTAAACCATCAGGCCATACAGAAGCAAAACTGACATTGTATTAGATAGTAAGAGAAAGATGTTTTGCAGTAGTACAGTATATAATAATTAGTAGTATATAATAATAGTGTAATTGTACTGCCTGGAAATTATCTTTTTCATCCCAAAAGGTGATTTTACTTCAGAGAACAAAAGAGAAGCTTCAAAAGTTGGAAATTAAAAGTGTTGATACTAATTACAAATCCCACAACTCCCATCTTAACTTTTTAAGAAGTAAAAGTGAAATTAAAAATGTGCATCAGACAGATGATTCACATCAATTATCCAACAATTAAGAGCTCAACTGGAAAAATAAAACAGAAGGCACTGGGATCCCCTGGGACCAGAATTGGGAACCACTGCCCATGTATTAATCTCAACATCATAAGTGTTCCTGGCACTAGAAAGTTTTTCAAGGTTAAAGTTGCATTGCGTTGTCTCAGGACCTGGAAGAGAGCTTTCTCCACTCATTTCTCCTGCATTTTTCCCTAGATATTTAGTTTGCAATAATATTCACACACTTAGGTGCCAATTGCCTGCTGACCAAGCTTTTAAGAGGTAACGGGAAAGTATAGTAGGGTTAACAATTAATCATGATTACTCATCAAGGCAGTGGCATTGATTTTTGAAGTTATGCAGTTGTGAGCTTGACTTCAGGCCAAGCTACATAAAGAAAACTGCAGACCTCATACAATATGCCATTATTGAGCTTTACACTTCAAGACAGTGAGCTCTGCATGTTACCATGGAGGGATTAATGAGAGCTGAATTGTTCAGTCTGATTGCAATGGGCAATTATTATACCAGTTTTGGTAATTCTAAAGATCTCCATATCCTTAGAATTGCATACATGAATATTATTTGGAGTTTCCAAGTATCATATTTCAATATACAGTACCATACTACATAATGAACTATGGCTGTAAGATAATGTATTTTTGGCTATAGGATAGTGTATTTTCTAATATAAATATAGGTATAATTTACTACTGCTTGCTTCAAATCTACTAAACCATATTTTTTCCAGGTTCTGTATTTTAGATCTTGAAATGTATTCATAAGTTCTGAGTAAAGCAACACAATTTTACTTTTCTGTTAAATTGTCATATGTTTAAATACCAGCTATGACAAAGGTTGAAATAGACAATTTATGAAGTACCACAGCAATGAGTACAAAAACATTAATTAATATGATTTATAATATACAACTACAAAGGTTAAATAACTACCAAAGCTCTAGTGTGGCTAAGTAACTAATGGACATCGTCTTGAGATCAAGCTCTAGTATTCCTGTAGTCCAGACACCTTTTATGAACTTAGGCTAGAACATTAGCTGACTGTGACTGGAATTCTCCATTTTGCAGCAAATAAATGGTCTCCGACAATAATTTTTGTGATCTGCCAAGCATCTGCAAGCTTGCAGAGTTCTCAACTTTTCAACTGGACAAGAAGGCAGGTGTACAGTATTGGAGAAGAGAATGCTTGTTCTTCACAAGTGTTTCATGAGGCTTGTATCAGCAAGCCAATATGAATAACAACTGCTCCATACTACCATATTGGAAGGGTATAATATGGAAAATAAAAATTCCAAATTGGTTACTGGCATATGCATTTCAACAATTATTCCTAGTGCTGTCCCTAGCATGGCATTGAAGACAAAAAGAGTAAAAGACACTCAACCCTCATAAAATTACAAGCACAAGAAATCATACACGGCACATAAATAAAACTTGTAACCCATCTTTTATTTCTAAATTCAGCTTAAACTTGCACACAAATAAGTTCAGATTCAAGAGAGACTGTACAGGCACTGCAAGCCTATAGTAAAACAGGTTCCTGAATGCAAAGCATAATGTCAAGATTAGTTTGTCTATACAATTTTGTAGTAAATTATCCCTCTCCCTTTATTTACCAACCATACCACTGAACCATTATTATGGCTCAGAGTAAGTCTGTCTTGTACACAGGTGATATGAGTAATGCACTCCTAATTGAGTAGTTTCAAAAGGGAATTTGACCTGCTGCCTCCTTACGTATTCTCTTTACTTCTAAGCTGCTTTCCAGAAATGGTTTTGATTAATCTTAATTGTTCTGAGATGACCAGCACATAAGGTTATTGCCAATCATCCTCTGTTATAGGCCTTCCAATTTATCATTGCCAAGACTTGGCTCTATTAGCAGCAACCATCCCACCTGCTCAGGAGAGAGTGAGACACATTAACATGCTTTTCCAGCACAGTCACCTGCTGAGCCATTTGTGATTGACAAGCTTCCAAGCGCCACAATTCCTGATAACAGAGTTAGCACCAATCAGAGGAGCAGTATGCCCTTCACTGATGTCACAGGAGTCACAATTTACTGGAATGCCAAAAGAACAGTAGCTAATCACAACAAAACCATGGTGGATTTCTGCCAATTGTGCAGAATCACATGGGGAATCCCAGCTACAGTCAACTAGAGACATGATAAGGTACTATTTTTGTCACATAGATGTCAATAAAATATGATCCATACTTTACATATTTTAAGTCTTCAGCCATAGGAACAGTTATGTTTATGTCTTGCCTGTCACATATTTAAGACTGCAGTGTACTCTTAGACTTTTCATTACACTTTGGGTTTTTGTAAAGCAGCTAAAAAACTACATTTATTTAAATAAAAATATGAGGTTTTGAAAATTCCCTTTTGAACTTCAATCATAAAACTGATCTGACTTCCAGTTTTACATTACATCTGTCAACACACACTGATGTAGTAATGTTGCACTGTCTTTAATTATCCCTTAGTCGAGACTCTAAATGCATCAGCGTCTGTATGCAAATGTTATGAGGTACTTTCCTCAACCATCCTGGGATTTTCTTTTTTCTTGAAGGATGATACTCTACTCCTACCTGAACACCTGTCTGAAGCAAAGCTTCTGGAGCAGAACAGCCCCATGTTTGACATTCTGACATTGCTTCTCCCAGGGACATTCACCAGGTAAAAGGTGGTTGAAAATCTAAACTAATTTCCAAAACACACCATCTGTCAGTTGCTTCATTCTCATCAATGCTGATGTTACTGGTCCCATTGGAGGAAAGTTGCTTCATGCAAAGCTATTAAACAGGCCTCTTGGTGAAATCTGCAGTTTATGACAGCAGCTTTCCTAAATCAATGTGAAATGCCATGTATGATAATCACATCCAGCCAGAGAATCAGCTCAGCCACACGCCTTCATTTATACCTGCTAAGAACTCACTGTAATGTATATAAACATATCTATATATCTCTGCCAAATTTTATGAAAATAAGTCTAAAGCATTACTATGACATGACCTGCAAAATTTAATTTGTTTAAATTAAGATTTAACAAATTAGAAAATTCTAGCAGAATTGGCAATCATGGTTCTGCAGATTACCCTGAAAAATAGTGCTACTGATTTAAAAATCTCATGTATAAAACAGAAAAAAAGACATTTGCAGTTTCTGAACAGCTTTTCAAGGTGGTAAGCCTCCCAGGCTCATCTAGCCACCATGTTTCAATTCTGATTTGCAAGAACGTGTATGTGAAACGGGCAGTATGCTGGCTCAGTGGTTAGCACTGCTGCATCACCACACTGGAGCCCTTGGTTCAATTCCAAGAATGCTATTTGCATGAAGTTTGTATTTTCTCCCAAAGTTCGCATGGGTTTCCTCTAGGTGCTCCATTTTCCTCCCACAGTCCAAAGCCGTACTGCTAGACTAAGTGGATTCTGGGAGAAAAGACCCCGGTGTTAGTGTGTGCGTGTTTGTATCTTTGTGTGTCCTGTGACAGACTGGCATCCCATCCAGGATGTGTCCTGCCTTGTGCCCATTGACTGCCAGGATAGGCTGCAACTCTACAAAGACCCTGTACTGAATAAAGTGTTTAGAAAATGGATGGATGTACTGTATATGAAATGGAACAGGTAAAGGTTTATTCCATACTGAAAGGAGAAGAAAAAGAGACAACGTGTGTGAAGAGCTACCTACAGTACTCCAACTTCTGTATATGAACTGGTTATTTGAATAATTGAATAATGAAATGAGTGATAATTGCTCTTATCCTTTAAAATATAACAAAGCATGTAAGTTTTTGTTGTTGATTTATTATGATAGCTGTTATTTAAGGGTATTTGTTTAATTAAATAATGACGTACTGTTTCTTTGAGAGGTTTCTTTGAAAATGTCAGAGATTCTTAACTCCTGCCTTCAAGGCTAGCTAATATATAGTACATGGTGTCAGAGATATTTTTGAGCTGAAGAGCCATGCATTTCATTTCATAATATCATTGGAAATTAATTTTACCTGTACAGTAAAAGGGTTTTTAAAGAGTAACATACAAATATTTGTTTTAGAGAAACTCTGAGGGGAGAGGAATGACAATTTGTACAAATTTTGTGTCGTAGCTTTGATCTTCCTTTGTGGTAGTGTTTGTTTTCAGAAAAAAAAACTCTTATAATTAAACTGACACATCTTCAAAATATAATGTAATTTTAAATGTAAGTTGTGATTTCTGCGACATTGTATGAGTATTTGCCACTGCCCTCACAAGAAGCAGCAGTCCACACTGCAGATATTGATGCAGTAACTTGGTCAAGATGCTTTACCACGGTGTCTCCAGTCCCCAGTTGAAGATTTGATAATAAATAAATCAAAGTTATAGCGCACTATCTGTTTGAACCTTTTAGGTCCAGCTTGTTTTCTACTGCAAGACATCTTACATTTGCACTGAAATCTGTTATAACATAATTTGATTAAAACATTAATAAAACAAGCTGAAATATGAAAGGTTTGCTGAAAAGAATATTATTTATACTGTAATTCTCAGACACATCTCAGTATATCACGGTTCCATTATTGCGGTTACATTTGGTGGCCTGAATCTGGTGAATATGTAATCCAGATCACCAGGATTTCTTTGGAAACCTTTTTTCCATATTTTGTGGTTATTGTGTTTATTGTTGTCTAAACGATGGGTTGACTGCAAGAAGAATAAAAATAATTGTTTTTCCTTAGACTTCCCTCAAGTTCAGACAAAGCAGGGGTGGGTTTCACTTAATTACACTTAATAACAGAATGCATAAATCAGAGCCAGATCATTTTCATTGTGCTTTTTGTTTGCTTGTTTCTTTATTTGTTTTCAAAAACCAAAATATTCCCTTAGGGACAGAGTGAATATGCATGACAAAAAAATATTTTATTAATGGCTGGAGGCATATTAAAGCTATAACAGTAAAAGGGGTTCTGTGACTACTTGTGGAGTTTCATAGCAAAATTGAGTTTTAATACAGATGGGCACTGTATATTGGAATTCTAATCAGAAAGATATATTAAATAACTACATGAGATGCAAGAACAAAAACTGAAACAAGATTTTTTACATTTTTGTGCACTGACCTTGCCATCCACACTTTGGTTCCAAGCCTAAGTACTACAGTGCATGAAATGTGGGTATTTAATCTATATTCACTGCATCTTCTTTCAATATTGCACTATAGAAAACCATACATCAACAGCACCCCATCTGCAGCATACTTCACTGAGAGATTAATTGACTTCCACCCCACGAATAAAGAAGGTTGTCTTTTTCTTCTAGCCTCATTGAACCTGAAAGTGGCCTATTAATTAAATGTCAGTGATAAACTTTTCAACCTGAGCAGCTCTAGGTCCTATGCTACCTCCTAAAGCCAGGCAGCAGATGGTAGAAGCTTTTTCTTTGAGTGGGACACAAATCACTTGGTTCCATCTGTTGCACACATCAAGACACTCAGTACAGTTACTGTACATGTTTAAGGTATACAAGATTTCTAGGCTTCATAATTTCTGAGGAATTCAGTTATATACAGGGAATGGCTGATGTCTCTGTCATGTCCTTCACAGAACTGTTGGAGATAAATTATTTATTTTTAAAAAATGGTTAAAAAGTGTTCAGGTCAGAAGCAGACATTGGTTTCAATCAAATTCCCAGCCCAAGAAGAAAAAGGTATTTAATAGGTTTAATGTGGATTAAGTATACTTACTACCCATGTTGCCATTGCAGTTCTTTGATTACCTTCTGAAGCATTTAATATTGCTTTACCTGGAAAAACATAATTCTATAGAAATCAATGACATGATTGTGTCTTTGACAGATTAAGATGGCATTGGATGTACACATTCCAGCACACCTTTACTATACATACTGAGTGTTATGCATTATAAATCAACAAGATAGATTCAAGCCTACAGTTTTCAGAGACCATCATTACTCAATTGAAGAATGATGTCTTTTGCCAATATGTCACAATCATAAATTTCTCTTCTATTACCTACTTTGCAGAACGAAATAGAAATGTGTGTTTATCATAAACAACTTAAAAGTAGGAAGGGATGGCCTCCACAGCATATGTTTTGTATCATTTGACAAAATATACAGTATCTATCAAGACTTAGTTGCTTAATGGTCATAGGCACATTAACACTATACAAGTTTCAGAAATTATTTCCAGATCTTTGGTTTCTATACTCAGATTGACTAATACACATTATTGGTTGCCTTTTAACATCTTTTGTAATTCACCAATTCAGTCATATCTACTTTAAAAGAGCATCAGCAGAAATGCAGCAAGACACAGGAGGCGGTTGTGTGCAGTATGACAAAGAAAGGAGAATTTTCTGGTTTTAGCCAGAGCTCAAATGGTAGGTCCAAGAGCTACCCATAGTAACATCACTGTAGACTTGCACTTGTTTGTTTTTTCTGTGTTCATGAATCTCTGGTCTGTCTTTGCTACATATTAGAAAGACAACCATTCTCATTTAAACAAAGGATTGATTGATTGACACTACAGTCCTGAGTTTAGTCCTTTCAGGAAGCATTCAGATGGTTAACATACAGTATGGTATCTGGGATTGGATACTGAAACAGTTTTATAAGCATGTAAGACTCTGTACAAAACCTATCAGAGTAAATAATTATAAAGGAGCAGAAGAATGGTAAGGGGAATGCTGCAATACTCAGAAGAACAAATATATTTGTCATAATGGATGGATGTAAGATATAATAATACAAGAAAAATATAACATTTCTAATGTTTAATGCATGGCTGATATTCCTATCTTGGTTTTAAAGGGATAACTGTAAATAGTAATTATACCTATCAGTCTGGTATCAAATATTAGCTTTCACAGCACACTTAACTACTGTGTACTTTGTACCACTTTACTAAAATGAAAAT
Organism: Lepisosteus platostomus; assembly: GCF_059453375.1. Classification (NCBI taxonomy): domain Eukaryota; kingdom Metazoa; phylum Chordata; class Actinopteri; order Semionotiformes; family Lepisosteidae; genus Lepisosteus; species Lepisosteus platostomus. Next base: position 16,226,636 of record NC_142627.1, on the reverse strand, counting down.
ACAGTCATTTTCCATATGGTTCTTATTTGTGCTTGTAGGGTGTATTATTAAAAGGAAATTTAATTGCATAAGTGATGGTTACTGAAAAGGCTAGGATATGATTTGTAATGTAAAATAGCTTGATTTTTGATTAAATAAATAACAGAGCATGGTTATTATCATTAAGTAATGACCAAGTAACTACAGCACCGAGAAATTGATGGACCTAGATTGGCCTAATGTCATCATTGTTGACTGCTTCTGCTGTTGTGTCTTTTATTAATATATCATTAGCATTTATCCATTCTCTAATGTGAATTTTGTCATAGTTGAAAAGTCAGGTAAAAATGAAATGGCTCATATTAGACAATCTTATGATGCAGCAATTGTGTGATGGGAAAGGGTAAGTAAATTAAATTCATAGTTAATGACTAAATACACAGTGGTAAACCAGCTGCCCAAGGCGTTCACATCTTACAGACGTGTGGAGATCCTTTCATTCCACTACATTGTGATAGCTCAAAACTATGTTACATGTTTAGCCTCAAGAATATGGGCTTTACTACCAACAAATTCAGTGTGTTAAGGTGAAGTGAATAATGTATCTTTAACCCTGAGCACCTAGATGGAAACAACGTCAAATGCACACTCCCCTCTACCTCAGAGCAGAGTATCAGTATGTTTAGAGCAAACACAACCTATTGCCATGGTATAACTGATGGTATCTTAATAATCCAAATCCACCTTTGAGTGTTTCATAAACTGCTTTAATACGCTCTGCCTTTTCAAAAGATACAGTATTATAGGAGAAATCAATTAATTTTTCATGGTGACTGGGGCGTAAGCAAACATGCAAGGGTAATTCTAGTATAAAGATGTGCTCTAAACAGGTGCAAGACCTGCAGAGCTAAGTGCTTCTTGTTGTCCCTCTCATCCTAATAAAATATATTTAGCCAGATGAGCATAATTAAGAATTAACAATATAAGCATCAGCTCGGTATAATCTGTCGTGTGAGGAATTTGAGCCCCAGGCAATGTTGCTATTAATACGCACAGTCTTGTTTTGCATATAAGAACGTAGTGTGGCAGATCCTACAACAGGCAGAGTCTACCAGACAAGATTCTAAAGTAATTGAAAACTCGTAATTGAAGTGGTCTATTGGAAAGAAATTCTGAGAGGCAACAAATTGTCTTCAGCTTCTGTAAAAATATATAACATACTGTACTAAGGCTTTGCAATTTTGCCATTCAATCCTAGTTTTTTTTTACCCAGGTGCTTAGAGGAATATAATAGGTAATGTCAGACTACATTAAAGTAACATAATGCATGAATCAGCTGCTGAGCTAGGAAGTCATTCATTGTATACATTTCTCACATATAAATTGATTTGATATCATAGCATCATAACAGAATATTTATCCTTACTGTACATATCAACAACACCTACCCAATCAGTATGTACTGTATAATGTGCATTTTACGTTACTTGGGGATGTTTCTTTTCAGAGAATATTTACCACATATCCTTGTGCACTGGAAATATTGCCATGTAAGGGGTTAGAAATAAGAAAGCTCAATGGAAGGAATGCATTTGGTCACCTAGCTCATTTTGTTCCTCATTGGCGATTGATCCAGGGGTCTCATTCACCCGTTTCTAGCTTGCTCCAGACTACCATAAACCTTTGTGTAACGATGTGCCTCCTGTTCTCAGCCTTAGTTTCTACTTGTGTTGTCCATTTCATGTTACACTAATGATCCTGAAGTGGATTAGGTTGACTTTATTAGTACCTTTCAGGATTTTGAATACAAGGAGCAAGTCCCCTCATAGGTTTCTCTGCACAAATAAAAATGGTTTAATCTGCGAGTATAAGAACTTCCTTTAAGCCTGGGAGCATACCAATTGGCTCTTTCTCGCACTGATTCCAGAGCAGCAACACCTACCCAAAGTCACATTCAAGCAGCAGAGGATATGATGGAACATTAGTTCTTCCATATCAATGACCTGCTGATGAGGGCACAGCAGGTGCACAGCCCCTCCCTTACAGCCTATAAAGGACATGTGGAATCCAGTGCCCATGGACACATAATGCATGTCTTCATTCAGCAGCATTAGTCAGTTTAATTTGGCTATGAAGCCTTTTGTGCCATATGTGTCTGAGAATGTGCTAACTCACCCAGGGAGGTCATGCCATATTTTGTTACCTGCCCTTCCACTTTGTTCAGTTGGACAAAGTGTTTTGCATCATTAACCTCCTGTAAAACAAACACTTAAGCAGCAAATTAGACACCAGAAGGCACAGCAGGCCTGTGTGCAGTGCTCTTACTTTCTTTCTTGGACCACATATCCTCTCTTTGCAAAAAGGTTGCAGACTTTCTTTCGCAACATCCTTCAACATCACAGTAACCTCGCTACAAGCGCCACAGCAAGAACAATTCATATCTTTTTTTTTTGCTGTCTGCTGCTGGCTAGCTTCCCCCAGCACTGTCTCTTGCCTGCTAAATCACACTGATGAATTTACAAAGAAGCTACCTTTGAGATCTTCAATTTGTTATTTTCCTCAGACTTAGAGTTTCTATTTGAAGACACTAAAAATAAAATATAAGTCTTTTTTGCTTCCCTCATTTAACAGAATGGCAATACTCCTCTCAGACACATGGCATAAATAATGGCATTAGCTATATTCTGTGCTGTTGAAGTGTATGATTAATTCTCATGTGCTCCAAATTCAGCTGAACCTGAAAAACTGATCAAACCTATTTTCTCAGGGAACCCCGTGAACTCTCCAATATAAACAGTTCACCACAGGTGAAAATGTTATTTTGTTTCATGTGATGGAGATTTCAAAGAGGATTTATTTGATGAAACCCAAAGCTGCCTGATCCTTATCGGTGGAGTTAAGCAATTCACCCACTTCCAGCACAACAATTTTTTTTTTGTTTTGCCACAGGACACTTATTTAATGTTTTATTACTAAGAGGTCTAAGGCACTATCCCATCTATCTCAATCGACTGTGACACTACATTACCAGAATTACATCCATTCTGTTATTTCCTGTGCAATATCATCCCACACTCTCAATGCTTTACTAACCATAAAAATCTGCATCATATTCCCCTTTTCTCATACAAACCTTTTTCTTGCACCTCAGTTACTATTTGCAGAATTCTCATCTTGAAGTGATATTTTATTTCCATCCTTAGGTTTTGCTTCTTGAAAGTATTCTGACAGCTTTTCTTTTACAAACTATCTAGTTCTCCTTTCATCATATCATTTTGGGTGTGACTGCGTGATTTTGTCAGATGATAGTATTTGTTTCATTTCGAGCACCAGGAACTATTCATATTCAATTACACAGTTTCATGCATTTAGGCACTGGAAGTATTGCTGTTGACCGTGTGATAGTTAAATTTTGCATTCTAAAAGTTGCCAGTTTTCTACGAGAGCTGTTTTTGTTTCTTCAGGGTGTATGGTTTATAGTAAACAATGAATATTTTTTCAGCAAAGAAACCTTCATTTTTCATAAATGGATAATATCATTGGATGTCTTTTCAATTGCTAATAATAGTGGAGCTCTGCAACATTTCTTGATAGAGAGTGAATGAAAGAGATGTAGTGACAAAATTGTGACTGACAAAGCATAAGTCAAATAAAAGAATTTTTATCAAAACAAAATGACTATAAGTTTCAACTAAATGTAAAATTGTTTTCTTATATCAAGGGTTTGTGGAATTTAAAGATCTGTAGCATATATTTTTAGCCTCTGACACAGAAGACATTTCACATTCATAGCTTCACTTTAAAATGAGTCAATCATTTTGGAGACGTGAGCAGACTACGGCTCAAAACAAAATCAAATGGAATATACGAAATTTGTTTGTGAAACTCAAGATGATTTACAATATTGCTACCTTTAGATTGAACTGATAGAAGAGTGAGATTGAAACGAAAAAGCAAAGATAAGCTGTACTGAAAAGAAATACAAGAGGATTTATTTTACCTGGAAAAGGCAAAGTTGGATACATCGGATACATGCCCACATATCTTTTCCATGGGCTCCATTCAGGGGCAGAGACTTGAGCACCCTTTACAAATTGGATTTCTAGGGAAAACAATGGTAGATAGAGTAGATACTTGTACATCTTTTTATATGGAATACATGCACATCCACTTTTATTTATATAGTTCAATGAGCCCAACCCTTTTAGAAAAATTTCATTTCTTCAGCCACCTCCCTGCTCTGATATGTTGCAAATTTTAAAGCACACAGTGACAGACTGACTTCTTCTTAAAGAAAAGCCTCTTAATAAAAGCCAGTTCCATTACCTCACAGTGTTTCCTTTAAGCTGTTGTCTCAATGAAATTTTCTACTTTTTGTTTGATTGCTGTTTTATTAAACAGACAGCCTACCAGTTTTGACATCCCACTCCATGAATAAAAGTAATCAACAATAGCAATGGTGATGCCTTTTGTTTCTAGTACAAAGAATGGTATTATTTCTGCTAAGCAACAAAGATCATTTTTTTAATTCAGTGGTGCCACTGACCTTGTGCATATGATGAACTTGAAGTCCCAGCATCTTCCACAACCCTTAGGATAGCTGTCTGAGTTTCATTTCTAATCATCAACATAAGAAAATTCATCAAACTTGTGTACAGTATATGCTCTCAGAGGGCAAAAATAAACCTTAAAGGTCTTGAAAAAAGTTGGAATACAATCCCCAAATGACCTTTTAGGAGTCCATTGGAAAGTTAGTTCCTTTGACATTCCTTTTGCTTTTATTTTAATTACAACTTACTGTATATTAACTGATTAATTCCACTGTGTATATGTACACATAGAGCATTTTCTGCATAAATAAGCCACTGAAAGATGTTAAGATTTGCATCGTGATAAGGGAAATTTCCAGTTTTATAAACTCCAGGTAAATCATTGCCTGATTTGCATTGATGTTGTTTTAATATCTGATAGAAAATGTGATACTTTTAATTTCAGAGACAAAATATTCATGCGATTTGGTTTCTAAAAGCTGGCTCAAGAGGAAACAGACTGAAGAATATTATAGTCACAGTTCACGCGTCTGCATCTTCGATGTGTTTCAGAAGTTATTGTGCTGAACTTGTGCCATCTGTTGGAAAGGAAAATTGCACTCGTTGCTATCTACAGTAGCTATTACAGGGAAAATTCTATCCAGTACAGAAATCAAACATAAATCATACCAAACTTCAGTAGAGAATGCATCAGGTCATTGTAAAATAATCATACTCTCCAAAATAGCTAGGTAATGTCACATTGAAAATCTCATAAAGTGATCAATTCAGTGCAGTATCCTGAGCCAAAAAAGAAGCCATCCTCCAGTACAAGACAAAATGCTGTCATATTGACATACATTAATGCCATACTGCTATTTTAGCATCCATGGGCACATTAAAATTCAAGCAAATAAACTCCAGGGTTGTTGTATAGAAAACGGTGGGTATCTGATATGTCTTCCCCATATTTGCATGGGTTCTCTCTCTCTGTAACTATTCTCTCCCCACATTGATTGACTGTTTCAAACCTTTCTCTTTGGCCCAAAAATGGACTGCCATCCCCTCCAAAACATGTTCTGTTTGCTCTCAGTTACGCCTTACACTCTATGCTAAAATAGAAATGACAGCTTGTTTTTAACTGATCAGAAAGGAGTTATTTCACACTTTAGTTACAACATTCCTTCCATCTGCAAAGCATAGAAATTATTCTAAAATGAATTGTGAACTATTGAAAAATTCAATTTAAAATGTCAAGAGACTGATTTATTAAATATTGAGTATTGAACTTTTAATTTTAATTATCAATTAAAAGGTGATACAATAGAAAGTTCTTTATCAATGAAACACAGATTGATTTCTGTTTTCTAAATCTGTAAACCACGCTGAACTCCTGAATAACTAGCACTCAGTCATACTTCTGAATAATGACTATAAAACTGTTGATTCAGTTTAGCACACAAACTATGGTTTACATGATCATATCCAGTAGAAGGAGCATTAACAAGATCCATCCCTGGTTGACTTTTTAGTAACAATGTTAAGTAATGGATATATTAGTTTGCAATTTATATTGATGCTTATTTTTTATTTTAATCAGGCATTTGGTGGAATATTTTTGTGCAAAATCTTGCATTACTTTCAGTTTGGATAATAAATTGTATCATATTCAACCTTTTTAAGTGTGTCATTTAATATTGATAGAACTATTCAAGCTAGAGCAGGGATGCAGTTTTTTATTTTTGTTTTTCCATTTTCATTAGACAAAATAAATAATTCAAACAATTTTATATTGGTAACCTGCAATTTATTAGCTAATCGCAGCATACTGTACTTCTCTAAAAGATAAGGACCAGGTAACAAAAGTTTCACATGCGTTGAAAACCTGTGTCATATTGGGTCTTTGGTTTAATTTATACAAATGTAAACATTGATCAATTAAAAACTATAGTGTTACCTCTGTTGGTAGTATTAAGGTAAATAAATTAGTAAAAAAACTTTGGATTTCAACCTAAGAAAGATTCAATTTAATGCCCTAAAGAAACATCACCCTGTTTTGTATAAGGATCTTTTCTAAAATTTAAAGTTTATCTAGTGAGGCAAGTCCTTTACATAAACAGTATCCGAAAACAACCAAACTCCCTTTTTTAGGAGTAATAATAGAAGTATAATATACAAAAGTAAATAGAACCCTTAAGATAACTGCTAAATTTCAGTATTACTCACTTTGTCCTTTCTAGAGTCCGAAATAAGACATCACCAAAAGCCCGTTTTATTCAGGTTCTCTTCAAACAAAAGACCATAACATGTATTTGCCACAGCCTATTAAAACTAGCAAGAAGGTAGTTAATCCCTCACGGTTTCGACTCTTTCCCCAAAGCCTCTTTGGATGAGAAGTTCTCCACTCTCCTGCACAAAGGAAAGTACAAATTTTTAAAGAGACAAGGTCAAAAAGGGTAAAGGCTTCTCAAAACTCTAGGCCCAAAGTATACTCCCTCTATGACCCTGCCCCATGTTTAGTTACACTAGATATGAAAACATAAGTTTTAAAAAACAATTCAGTATAACAATCAGGAGGCATAAATGAAGTTCATTTCACAAAGAACTAATGTCAAAATAATAAGGGGATTTTTTCAGTCCAAATTTCTATGGTTACTAGAGCACGTTTCATGGGATTCTTTAGCTACTATTTACTTTACACTGGGGCTTAAATTTATTATTCAGATTTTTTCTATGACTATGGGAAATTACCAAACTTATACAATTATATTAGTGTTAAGAGTTTTTTGTATTAACTATTGTTTTCCTCTGCTTGAAACTGAAGTATTTTTTGGAAACTAATTTTAATCTGCATATGATCTTATGATCTTCCTTCCACCCAATTATAGCCACTTTACCCAATACAGGGTCATGGGGGAGCCATATAAGTCTGTCCCAGCAAGCAATAGGAAAAAGCAAGATACACTGTATACCCTGGATGGGGTGCCAGTCCCACGCAAGGCATACACAAACGCAAACGCACAGTTTTCCCAGAAGACAATTAAACTACCATTATGTCTTTGAAGTGTGGGTGGAAACCAGAGCACCCAGAGGAACCAAGGAATATAAATGTCATGCACATACTATAGAAACGCAGGAAACTGAAGTCAGGACCCCAGCGCTAGACCACTGTGCCACCCCCACAATGTTATTTTACTTATTATTACTTTATTTACCTCTCTCTTCTTTGTCATTTTTCTGTTAGAAAAACAGATGGAGTTGCAGAATCAACTAGTATTTTTCATTTCCTGATTACGATCCTTCAATTTAATTAACACCGTAACAAAAATACTTTTCAACACAAATTGAAACATAAATTGAACACAAACCAAGGGGAAAAGCATGTTTTTCAGGCTTAAAAGGCTGTACTGAAAAGACAATACATTAGATTGCTACACATTGGTGGTGGTGGAAGGGAGTCCCCATTACCTGTAAAGCACTTTGAGTGGAGTGTCCAGAAAAGCACTATATAAGCACAAGGATATATTATGAACAATATTATTATTATATTATAATTATTATAATTTCCACTACTCTTCAACATTAATCACTGGATCTCAGCTTTGTCTTGAGAAAGTTATTGTGCCTCTGAAATGTATCACAAAGTTTTCGGCTCTTCTGGCCATTCAAAACCTAAAGTATAAAAATATTACCAGTAAAGAAGAAAGTATGCTTCAACCAATAGCACATACAGTACTTTGGATTGAAACTCTTATAAATTCTTACTAAAAGATATTATATATAAAATTATGCTGAAAAGTACATGTGTGAAAAAGCTTTTCATCGATATAGCAAGGTTTTGTGTTCAGTCCCATCAAAGAAAGGTTTTATTCAAACAAAAATTTAGTCTCAGTTCACAAGCACAAAGAAGCTTATTTAGAGTATTGCTTCCCACATTGCACCAGCCACAAATCAACACAATACTGTCAAGTTGTATTTCATTTGATATCAACATTGTCCTTTCAAAAAAAGGTTTGCAAATAGCTTTTCAGAATAGAGATTTTGATGAATTGATTCCTCAATGTTCATGACACTTAGATATTGCTGGCATTTTATAATGTTTGAACTATTTATATAACTGTAAATGCATTTTAAAATATATAACCAACCTTTACATAGTTAAGATTAAATTTTCATTCCTAAAAGAAAAAAAAAAGATTAGAAATTGTTTTCGATCAGAACTTGTTTACTAATAATAAGAAAATATTTGTTGATATTATGATTCATCTCAACCAACAAATAGTAATCTTAAAAAACATGAAAACCAATTTCCAAAGAATAGGGTAATGCATGTTAACTGAAGACATATTACATATATTGAACAGTATTTTAAAAAGACATATTTGTGGAATGTTCAGCAAAATCTGTCCCGACTATCAGGAGCTGAGTATATTTCTGACTCTAATGAAAGATTAAAGCTCATTGAAACCACAAGACTTTTTCTGATTTGCTTAATGCAAGATCCAGCTTTCAAAATGTAATGATAATGTAATAAATGCAAGTTGCTATTATAAGTATATAAGTAAAGGAAGAGGTTCTAGACTCTGAAGCATATAATGATATATTAATGGTGTACTAATGGTTTGGAAACTAGTGTGTTAAACAATTCCCCTCAGAAAACATAAAGACATGCCTTTGCTACATGTTGTGCACAGACTGCTGTACTAAAGTGAGCATTTCACAGCAGTGTGAGGTAAACATAACACCCTTGAGAAAAGTGAGGGAAGGGGGAAGCATTATAATTGTTATGATATCGGCCTCCCATCGCCAGAGGGCACCCCACTCCCAAGCCCCTACCTCAGTCAATAGAGGACAGTGTAAACCGTCTCAAACCGCTTAACCAATCAACTTACTCCTTTTCCATCACGCCTCCCCTCACAAGCATACTTAAATTCTGAACACTGTGTTGGGTTGTTCTGTTGAGTTTAACTTCCTGCTTTGCACTTGGACATTCTCTGTGAATTTTCTCTTCTCTTCTCGCCTGCTAAGATTGTGCATAGGGTCCAATACCCTAACCTACTAAGCTCCACGGCTGTAACAATAACATTCAGGATGACTGGATGCAAAAAAGTATTAAACAAATGCCAGTATACGGGCACATTAATGTATCATCTGTCTGTCTAACCATGTTTTCTTCTAGTTCTTACTCCCAAATAGAAAGAATAAGAGTGCTCTTTAAGCAAATCTTTCATGATTCTGGGGTTTATAGCAGCAACACAGTACCCCTCATTTTGAATTCATGTACAGTAATATAAATCTTGTGTGCAGACATTGAGAGGTACTTGAGGTAAAATTGTCTTAATTTAAAATGTACAGAACTTGTAAAAAGTAGATTTCTGTTTTCAACTGCATGTGAAATATTTTTTCTCTTTTTGTTGTTCTAGGCACCCAGTTTGGAATAAACAATTGTTTTTATAATAGTATCTTGGATATGAACAACTCCTGTATTGTATGGATAGAACAAGAAGGAACAGACATGCTCCTCTGAACCGCCCACCCATACAGGCATTCATCTTTCAACACATTTCAAGTTCCACAGTGCCAGACAGGAGAGTTGGTGCCAATTGGCAGAGCAGGGAATCTCTCCTCAGGCTGCAAGCAGGTGTCACCATTTTTTTTTTTAGTCAAGAGAGCCCTGGCCAATTACTTCTAGCCATTTCTATCACTTTGTACCCTGCAGTTATTTCCATTGTACCAAATTCATTACAATTAAAACACATCTCACCACTTTTTAGTGTAACAATGTTTTGTCCATATTAGTTGTTTTTAACTTTCCAGTGTTGAATCAGGGAACATAATGAAATCATAGTACAATTCAATTATAAGTCCAAGAACTAATGTTTTACATTTAAAGATCTTAGGTGATCAGTGGAGCCTTTATACAGGTATCGGGTATCATAAACATGTCTCATTTATTTTTCAATAGTAGAGACTATTTTGTTTTTAATCTGGTCCCAAAAAACTGCCTCTTTGCAAAGACTTCACGCAACTACAATGCGTTTATTTGTTTATTGCTGGCATTAAAAACTTCCCCAAGAGATGTGCTGTTATAATTTGCTTTAACTTTCAAGAAGTTTGTGTGTATTCATATTTCATTCCATAGCTCTCCAGATTACATTGTGTTCTCTTGAAACAACCGATGTAATTTGTATGGTATACTATCTGTTCAGTGCTGCATAGGTAGCAAACAGCCTACCAACTGTATTATTCCTTTCTTAACTGGGATATCCTGTTAAGTAGCAGCCCACAATATTTTATTTTATTATGGTGGGTCTTCTATAGTTGATGCATAGGACCTATTTTCAGGTACTACAAATAAAGGAGATGTTAATTGTGTGCATATTCTGCATTCTAATATACAACAATAAATTGAGATTTCAATAAAGGTGAGAATATTTTCTTTAAAAGATTCAAGGATGTGCAGTGTTTTTCCATTTCGTGATGCTTTCTGCAATAAATTGCATCTCAATTTGTATGTTTTGTTTCCTATAACATGAAGTCTCTGTACAAACTGCTGGAAACAAAGTGCTGCAGGTTAGGAAGAAGATATTCTAGACAGAAATGAGCAATGTGTGACTGGGCTACATAAGCAGTAAAGAGTGAACATTTTAAGTCTGACCTTTACAGAGGCTAGTATTTGAAAAGAAAGTGAATGTCCATCCTTAACTGTTTCAGAGGAAAGCAACAAAATTATCGATCTTGCCTGGACTTTGATGAATCATCTGTATTTTAGTGGAGTGTAAAATAAACAGTAGGTAAATTGCTTACTTCAAAATAGAGTGCACACATACTGTATAGGTCTATTTTCTTTGTTGAAGATTGTGAGATTCCAAAAATATCACCTATTACAGAGTACTATGAAAAGCTGTATGTTTTAGCATTAAAAAATAAAAACAAATAAAAAAACAGTCAACAAAATTTAACTAATACTGTAGACTGTTTCATACAAAACAATGATCTACACAAAATAAGTCAGTTTAGCAAACAATTGTTAAAGGAAGATAAATTAGTTATCCTAAAGAAAATAATTTATAAATTATAGTTTACATCTTGCTATGATACAGTATACAGTATGTGGAAGTTATCTTGTAACAGTGAAGTAATTAGTGAAACAGACAATAGAAATTTAGTTCTGCAATTGAATGTATTGAACTCTACAAATTCAAAGCTACAAATCACTGGACAATTTGGAACCACTTAGAGAATACCTGAAAAAGGACAGCAAACAAACTTCACAGGGATTGTAAGTGTTGTTCACCACACATACTCATTCATGTATGAATGTCAAGAGTTTGTTTCAGCTGTAAGAAAACAATAACATAAGGAACCTCTGCTCCCCTGCTACCCTGAATTGGATAAAACAGTTTGAAAATGGATAGATGAATAGAGATTTACCTTTTGTTTGCTTATGTGTCAACATAAATAGCTATAGCATTCATAAATATCTTCTTCAGGTTTGACATTTCCCATCTTATGTGTAAAGTTTATGTATTTCCGACATACTGTACGTGTAACTTTATGCACCTAAATTAAAATGATAGAACTGATCTCAAAATATAAACAATTGACTAAAAGCACATGGCAATTAAAGTGAAGAACCCAAAGCATATCTTTTATCTGTATAATGGTTCATGCTTGTGCTATAATATACAGTATATAATAATACGTTTCTATTAACAGATACTAGAAATTTCCATCTCCCATACAAGTACTTGCCTTAATGAAAACCAACAAAAACCACTGAAAGCATTAAACACAACCACGATTTCTTTCAGAAGCCTACGTTTAAGAAATGTTTCTCTTCTGGAGGAGAAAGAAGTTATTTATTACTCATGACACCATGAAGCGTATGCCAGAAATAGACTTGCTAAATAAAGCTTCATCTGTACCCTTAGAGCAGAATCTGTGAGAAATTTTAGGTATGTCATTTTAAGCATTAGAGAGACTCTTCTACCAACTGCCTTTATCAGATAAAATTAGAAAGGGCCTTTTTAAATGTACTGTACGTGCTGTAAAGCATAGCCTTTGTTGGAAAACAAATGCCCGAGCATATCTCTGAGGACAAAATGTAACACCCCCCCAGAAAGGAACATGTGCACTAAAAAGTTCACTGGTTTTTAAGTGCTTTTTTTCCCGATTTTATTAATAATATACTTTACTACTGGATCAGTTAGCACTAGGCCTGGACAGCCACAAAACAAAAAGTTGAAAGTATACTTTTAATCATCATGTTCTACACATTTGGGACTAATTTTGGCTAACATTTTTATTATTATTTTCAGCTAAGTAATTTAGATATAATCTGCAAAGAATACCTGATAGCACAGCTGCCTTTCAGGAATAGAATTGGCAATGTCTTACTTAATTATAAAGAAATTACTTGCTAAATTGATCAAAATGTGGATTTTCACATTTCAGTAGTTCCATAGTTTGGACAAACTCTAATTAAGACTTAGAAGGTGCATGATTCAAATAAACAACTTTAGTGGCATAATTCGCCTGATTGAGGAGAAAATTAAGGTAGCAGCTATTCGCAATTGTCCTTGGCCTACCACCAGGAAGGAGGTGAGATCATTTCTTGGACTGGTGAGTTGGTATCGAAGATTTATTCCTAGTTTTGTAGAGATCGCATATTCAATGACAGAACTGACACAGATAAAGGGAAATAGGAAATTTCTGTGGACTTTAGCAGCAGAAAAGACTTTTCAGCAGCTTCAAATTTTTCTTAGTAGTGGTCTAGTGTTGCAGAGTCCTGATTTTACTAAACCTTTCATTGTATGGACAGATTCTTCTTCAATGGGGATAGGAGCTGTGCTGTCCCAAGGAGAAGAGGGAGTTGAAGAACCGGTGGCATATACTGTATAAATCAAAAATTGCTACCCCGGGAAACAAGATATTCTGTAATCGAAGAAGAATGTCTAGCTATAATATGGGCTTTAAAAAGCTTGCGATACTACCTTTTGGCATGACAATTTATACTAGAAACAGACCATTGTGTTTTAAGGTGGTTAAATCAAATGAGAGACATGAACCATCGGATTCTGCATTGGTTCCTCTCTCTCCAACCATATTCTTTCCAAATTCAGCATTGTCCTGGAATTCATAATCAAGTGGCAAATTTTCAATCCCATCAATGGAGCTAAATGTACAATAGCTAAGGCTGAAGTTCAGTACTTGTGGTATAAACATTTGACCACAGTTTCAACATAACAAAAGCTTCATACTAAAACTAAACACTTGATTATTAACCAGATGGTAACCTTAATGACAACAAAAAGGTCATCCTTTCATCAAGACGGTTTCTTCTGAAAAAAATAATCCAACTGCCCTCAATGCAAACTCCAGAGCCTTAACAGGTCCACTTCTTAGTAGTAGACGTACCTTAGTATGGTGAGTTCAAAGGACTGATCCATGCCAGGTTTCATATGGTTAAACAGTGGGTACTACAGTACAACATTTACTCTGCATTGTATAAGGTTGTAAAATGAACTAAAGTTCATCCTAGTCAATTAATTTTTAATGCTGGTGTTGGATGTATGACAAGGTATGTAACAAGAAATGCTGCTATTGATTAAAAATTGCATATTGAACCATGTTTGAGGTGATCTTTGAGTGGATAAAGTCCTGTACATGTTTATGTTGTGCTGGAAAGCTTTAATTACTCCAGAAAAGGTTAGACCTAAATAATGGATTCTGACCTTTTCATCTTATAAGCATCCAGTTCAATTAAATACAACATTTTGAGCTGAAAATTTAAAAATGCATGGATAATAAGAGAAAAAACAGGATTATTAAGGATTGTGACAAATAATAAATCCCCTGTTATAGCATGTAATCTTGAGAAACTCTTTTTCAGCATCAATATGCACAGCAAATAGTTCAAACATATTTACTTGTATAGCACTTCTGTATATATCTTTAATTTTGTTTTGCACTTCTATACATTCTCAATTTTCATATTCCATTTTCTTACTCAATTTTCATACTTCAGAATGTGAAAAAAACACATTTTACCATTTCATTCCCATTTTTCTCCTAGAAGTTGATGTTTTGCTTTATTTGTGCTATGTACTTGTGTGTTTAAGTATTTGTAATGATAAATTCCCATCTGCCCACAGCTGTGTACAATTATCTAAACTGTGTTTTGCTAATGCACTCACCATACAGACTGATGGTTGCCCTACTCATTCCCTTGTCCTGAGATTTTCATCTTGAGTGTCCTTGTGCCACCTCCTGAATTAATACATGAATGCTAGATTGGGAAAATGAAGAAGAATGTGGTTGGGATGAACACAAAACAATGATGCCCTTCCATCACCATACTTAGTCACCATTCATACACCATAAAGTTATTCAGCAGCTTATTGTGACCATTTATGCATAGTAGATTTAGGATGTGTCACGATCGAAATCCCTCCCCCTTAAGGGAGCTCCGGCTCTTTCACATTTTAGTTGATTTTGTGCACCTGCTCCGTGTTCCAGCCCACCTTAAAAGCCAGACACTCACTCTGTTCTGGGCTCTGCACTGGAACAGACGTCCTTGCACCGCATCCCGCTCCGGCTTTTAACTGTGTTTTGTCTCTTATCCTCTTGCATTTCCTGATTTTTGGACTTTTGGACTTTGCCCCGGTTTTCCCCCTGGATTCCCTTGGATTTGTACGCCTGGATCACGCCCCCCTGAGCACCAGTGCACATTCGTCACGCCCCCCTGTTCGTTGACCAGCCCAGTTCCTTGTCTCCTCCCCACGTCTGTTCACTCCCTTCTGGATTGTGCTGTCTGCATAGGGTCCTGAAGAACACTTCGTAACAGGATGAGGTTGAGACTAAATGTTTTGTTGGATTAGAGATAGTTCCTGTACTTAATACAAAAGATTCTGATCAAGCAAGAAGTTCAATTGATGAGTAATAGTTTATGGGCAAGTGCTTTCTGTGGATTATGTGCATATTTGAAAGAGTAATGTATAACTATACAGTATAGCCTTATTGTGATTGTGTGTTGGGGGTGGTAAGTTTACAGGCTTCTGGCGTACTTGTGTGGATTTCTGTAGGAATCGAGTGAAATGAATATACTGTATATGGGGGAATATTTGATACTGTATGTTATATAATCTCAATGTGTAATAATAATAATAATAAACTTTATTTTATATAGCGCCTTTAAAGGTGGCTTCTCAAAGCGCTTTACAGGATGACAATAACAATAAATAAGAAGACTACAACAATAAATAAGAAAATTTCACAAGACAGGACACAATTATAATTACAACAATAACAATAGAGGAGACCGTGGAAGATGGTATTAAGAAGAGCAGAGGGGTGAAGAATGGAACCAGTTAAGTAAAGGCTTTTCTGAAAAGGAGGGTTTTGAGTCTGGATTTGAAGGAGTTTAGAGAAGGTGACTCTCTAATATCCTTGGGCAAGGAGTTCCAGAGCTTGGGGGCATAGCAGGAGAAGGCCCTGTCGCCCATACAATGTAGACGGGCTTGGGGGACAGTAAGGAGGGCAGAATTTGAAGAGCGGAGGTTGCGAGGTGGATGGTAATGTTTGTAAGTTTATGTGTATGTAAAATATATGCAAGACAAATTTTAAAAAGTATTATCATATTGTATCAATTTGTCTCAGTAATTAAGAGCTCATCTGGAACATGGACCAGAAGATGCAGAAGCCCCTTGGAACAGGATTAATGGTTTGATGATGATGGAGGTGTACGTCTTAGAGTTTTGATCTTTCTTTTTGTATTTAGGTGGACAAACCTGCAGCACCTTAGAGAAAGATCACTTGAACAGCAAGGTGTATTGGACAATTTTCATGTTGGATGTAAGGAGAGGTTGGATCCCAATGGCAGGATGAACTATTATCCAGAAAGATTTGAATTAGTGTAAAAAATGGAAGCTTGCCCAAGACTGCAAAATTGTTTTATTTCGATTATTTCTCTTGGCCTCATGGGAACGTGTTGCAATGCTGTGGTTTACTAATATACGATGCTGAGAAAACCATCCAACAATTCAGAATCTTACATGTAATCTGTGTTTCAACCAACAATAGCCCCCCCAGCACAATTATCTTCATATAAATGATATTTTTTTATCCTTTCATTGAAGTTATTAAAAACGTATTCCTGGGGAACCTTTACAGTGACTGTAAAATAAGCATCAAGTATATTAAGTTTGTAACACTAGGATTGCCTCCAAAAGCAGAATGACTCTGCTGCACTGTATATTTCGCCACCTAGTTCATGTTTATTAATGAAGCCCTTGAGATGATGGAAAAGGGTATCTGGAACCCAAGCAGGTTTTCAGCTTGGCAAAGAAATTAACTACTTTTGTTCTCAATGCAATATTATATGATGAACTGCTGTCTTTGAATTATATTGCATTATTAATGATATCAAAAGGTTTATAAATGTAAATGTGGAATTGAGTTGGTGCAGTTCCACCTAATTCTGAATTTCTAACTGTGACGTTGTTTGTCAAATGATAATAGTGCTGAGCAGGCACTGTTTGTACTAGGAGGCTAGCATTTTAAATGCTGTCAGTTGCTTTGGTCCAGTCTCAAAGGCTTGTCTGATTTCTCAGTAATAAAATATTTAGCTAGTCAGCAAACACCTGTAGTGGGGAACAAATACATTTTTTGAGTGCACTTAAATAATACAATTTCCATTTTTCATCCAGAGATCACAAGCTGTGACTTGATTTTTAATAAGGGATCCCCCCAAAAAATGTGTAAAGCAATAAATAAATTATACTTTACAAAAAGGTACAGAGAATGAATAGAGAATACAAAGAAGAGAGATCATAAAAACTCTTAAAGATAAGCACTTGTAAATAATGATCTCTGTCAAGGACACTATGAATAAATCATTAGTTCTGGACTTCTCCTACATAAAACTGAAAGGACAGATTCTTTACACTATAACTGATTGGTTATTTTGCAATACACTGGATTTTCAAGTACAATGATTTAGAATATGTGGATCCTGTGGAATTAACTTTTGGGCCTCAAGGACCACTGAAAGGCTTAAAAGTCTTTTGGAAATTGTAAACTAATTTTTCATACTATAATATTGTTTTAAAGACCACAACTAAAACACAGAAAAGAGAATGTATACAGTAGTTCTCATGGTTCATGAAGGGCTTATGATGAAAATGTCCTGTTCACAAATGGAAAGGTGTAATGGTCAGTGGCTGTGAAGGGTAGTCTCTTCCATGAACATCAGTCCCATGTCACCACTCAACAAAGAACACAAGATGAACAATTAACATGCTTCAGTGGTGGTACTAAGAAAAGAGTAATGAGAGCTAATTTAAGACAAAATTATTACACTGATCATCTGGATCACACTTACAACCTTACTAGAAAGAAAGGCCAGACAGACATCCCGTCTTGAAACATTGACAATGTTATGAAAGTTGACAGAGAAAATCTTCTGTTAAACCAGCTGTTGTCAAATTATGATAATGGTTTAATATTTTCCCAAGAAGAGTTGTGTAATTCTATAGGCTACAAGTTGTTTTTAGTACACATTATTGAGGGGGGAGTTTATTATGCATGTCACTTGCTTCACTGATTGCTTTCCTTTGATTTATCTTTTTATGCTTCAAAATATCACCTTCTTGTATACAGTATGAAAAAGAATTATGCATTTATTTGTAGGACAATTTCTAAATATGCCATGGTTGTGAGGTCAACCCAAACTTAATTTCTGCCTCTATTGCTGTATGAATTAATAATATCTAAAGCAATCTGGTGTTATTGGTTTGAGGGCATTATTTATTCTGAAGAAAAGTGTTTATATCTGCCTATGATGAATGTTTTACTGCTGATTGTAAATTCATAAAAAAGCCAAGCCTTGAAGAAATTAAACAGTAGAATTGCATTGTCTGAAATTATGCAAAGTCTATGAGAGAGTCACTAATCATCCTCACACCCCTCTGAGTTGCCATATTGGAAAATCAGATGCTTCCAAATGTTGAATGTATCTTTTCTACAACTGATAATTAAATTAACTTTGCATTTTAAATGTAACTTTGCAATTAAGATATTCATATACTGTAGCATGTTGTAGCATATTACATATTATTACTTTCTTTCTGATAGTACATTACTTAGGTTTGTGTACTACTTTTTTTAAAAGGAATTTCTGTTTTTCTGAGCTACCTCCTACATAGAGAAAGTAATCTTCTTATTGTTATTAAATATTAATAAACATAGAATTAATGCTTAAGCCATTCATATACAGTAAATACAGTATACTACAGTGCATGAGGTTTATATTATGCCTATGTACAAGGCAAATTATGCAGTTTTGATAAAGGTAAAATAAATTAGTAAACTTACAACGAGGCTGCTACAAGCCTTTTGTGTAATACATACTGTATACTCAGCAAACAAAATGAAACCATAAGATTCTAAGCAGCATATACAGTAGCATGTGTGGACATAGAGCAGTCATTTAAAAACTATGTAGGAATGCATTCTACATTAATAGTAAATAAGTACAATCGGAAAAATGAATTTACAGTTTGCAAATTAAAACAAATAGTGCAATACATTGTAAGAGTTACTAAAAAAAGCATTTGCAAGCTGAGGGATTGCAGGGTTTGTTGCCAAAAGATGCTCGGGGAGTCGTTCTCATTTCTATGATTATTTCATTCTGTCAATGTGGAGTCCTGTTGGAGAATGAAACAGCTCTGGGAGAGAGAGGAGAGGTGGATAGGGTGAAGGGGTGCAGGGAGAGACAAGAGACTGACGATAGGCAGGAGCAGAGCGATTGTGACAAGAACTAGGGGGTTATATTGATACAGACAGTGACAGAATCCAGTGCAGGGACTGAAGTAATGGGAGGCATGATGGGACAATGTGAATGGCCTGTTCTGCAGTACTGGAAGCCCATGAATGATGAATTACGTGTTTGGATTTATTCAGGAGAAATAGGAAAGACTAGCAGGGGATACATGTACAGAATAGAAGGCTATATATACAGATTATAAATGTGGTTTGGCTTTACATTATTCAAATTGACAGCACAGGACCACCTTATTACTTTCAGTTTTTACATTTGAGCTTTAGAAACTGTGAAAGGAGCATGCACTTGTTAAATATTTTCTAAAGTGTTTTGGAAAAATGCAGGAACCTACCCTTCCTCTACAATTTACCACACAGTTTAAAATAAATCAAGAAAAGTTTTAGCTTGGGGCACATTTTCATGAAAAGCCCTTGCACTCTTGCATATGGAAGTATTAAACATTGCATGCTAATTGTGCTATTTGTCAGGAAATGATTATTACTGTAGATGCCTGAGGAGATGACCAGATGTTGGTAATGTCTGTTCTGGCAGGTAAGAGACGCAGAGACAAGATACACAGCTTTGATCCCAGTCTAAGAGGGAAATGGAAATTACCGTGATAATTATGGATGCTTAGCCAAGCTATTGATAAAAAAAGAAAACATTGTTTTTATGCTCTGTCCACTTTTTAATTTCTACTCCTAGAAGCTTTAGTAGAAATAACATGATGTTTTTTACCAAAACATTTTATGTCTTTTTATGTTTTGTGTGTGTTAACAGCAAGCTATTGTGCATACGGAGGAATGAATCAGCAAGTTGTGGAATACAGACACTAAGTCAAAAACACTCAAGTGATCACTGAAGATCATTGCCTCTGGTCACACATCAGTGTGAGTATCAACAAAACATACTAATGCACGTTACACTGACCAACAACAACCTTGCACAAAGATATTCAGGACTGTGAGATGTAAAACATCCCTTACCACAATGAAATATATAGTAGACATATCTTTCAATTTAATGTAAAATATATTTTGTTCAATTTGTATTTTCTTAAATTATACATATTTAATTATACAAATATATTTCTAATTATTCCAAAATATACTGCTCATAACATATGCAATATACTGTGTTAAGTCCCAGCTGTTTTGCTGCACGATCATTCCATTATCGGCCTATTTATTTATCCGTAAAAAGATTACACAGCTTTTTGGATGAATCCACAATTTTAATTCCCTGTAATTCATTAATGTTTAAATACATCTAATTAAGTAGGTAAAAAGAACATTTAACATGTGTCCTATTTGACTTAAAGACCTAAACACAATCATGGGCAGTTGTAATAATCTGTACAAAGTAAAAATTAAGAAGGAAAAAGCTAATTTTTCACTGTGAGCCATCACTTGAAAAACAAGTTTATTTGTTTCAAATCTTTGACAAAATGAATTGGTAAAAGGTGAGAAAAATACATTTCTACAAACTTGACTATTAGAGAGCTGGTGTGAGAAGTAGAAATATGGAGAGGGTATAACTTTCGTTTACAAAGGACTTTTTGACAACATCCAGAAAGGTAAGTGTAAAACAACATCTAAATAAACCATTCTGCTAACCAGACAATGACATTTCCTGTGGAGAACTGCATGCTTGCGGAATATTATTCACATTTCTGATATATTGACATACAGTACGCCATTAGCCTTCACACTCACATGGTTCATTCATCACACACTGAAAAAACAGTGTTTGTGTTTCTTGACTATGATACATACAGGCCTGTGGTAAAATACGGAAAATTATTTAACCACAAGAAAACCATTAAATCTACTTTTACATTAAGAATGGTCTTGACAAAGAGCCAAGTGTCATTCTTTAATTAATACATTAGACGGAACTGGGGATTTTCAAAAGATTAGAGAGCTGTACTGTGTAGCGAAAGACATTAAAGCTAAAGACATGCAGAACTTCTGGATAGAATAGAAGGACATGTGGAGTGCAAAATAGTCATATCACAAGAACACATGAGAGAGAAATCCTTCAGTGAAATGGGCTATATGCCACAAAGCACATGTATAATTCATAAAATCTTTAAGGTGAGAAGACTGTGCAATATTAAAAACAGACAAAACTCAAAAGGAGATTTTTTTTCTTTTCATTTGATCTCCAATCTACAAGGCCACGTGTGACTGCTTTGATCTCCTATTCTACACAGCCTTGCCTTGGAGTAGAAAAGTTGGGAGTTTATCATGCAATGTGTCCAAATAAGTCGATAAACTAAGAATAAACTGTAGGCTAAAGATTTATTCACCTTTTGACAGAATTCAGTTTTGAAGTTTTGTAAATATATTGATTCAGATGTTGTGCTTATATTGGAAGATGCATGGTGTAGTTATAGTTATTCTTAAAAAGAAAAGTTCTGTTTTTATAATGAAATGTGTTTAAAGTAGACAACCCCTCATGATAAAAGTTGTACTGTATGTAATAGCAACTGCAGCAGCAATGGCTGAAGGCTTAATTTCTTCATTCTCTAGCACCTGTTCTTATTAAGCAAAAGCCCCCCTGCTGAAAGAGTGACTACACACAAAAGCATGATCCTCAGGTCCTAATTCCTCCTTGGAAGAACACAGTTTACCTGAAAAGAGAAGGGAACAATGCAAAAACCTATCCAGACAATGACATAAAAACATCCACAAAATAAAAACAAAAAGACAGGATAAGCTGCCAGAAAGAGCTGCCAGATTTAATCTCAGATCCAGTTTAACTACCTTCTGGATTGGTGTCAGCAGCCTCTATTACGCTCGCAAATTGAGCATGGTGTGAACAGGATAGTAAGTGCGAAAAGGCTGTAAAATTGAAATATTCTGACAGTAGAAATTGTGTTCCTAAGTACCTGAAGGAGTGTCATGTACACCATGTTACATTCTTGTTGTAATGCAAGCAGGAGGTGAAATAACCATATCACTCACCCTGAAATAAAACTTCATAGTGGTCATTTTTTTCAAGCATCTACAAAGTAGTTACTGTCAGAAAATGGGTGCTCAAGTGCCAGAAAATGTGTGCTCAAGTGCATCAGAGATGTGCACAGTTGTGCTGCTTAATCAGTACCAAAGAAAAAAAATGCATACAGAAGTGTACTAGGAATTCAGTAAGGATCAGATGCATTCATCTGTAGACCAGGACTGATATGGTCTGTGGCTGAAATAACCCCATCTTGGGTGATACTGGAAACCCTAGGACCTTGATAGATTCATAATTCTAAAAAAAATCCATCTTTTTTCAGGCAGTGATTATTGAAATATCTAAAATCAAATAGATTCCAGTCAGTTAATGTATTGTGAGTTGGACTAGGTACACATCTCAGTGTGGGTAAAGTATAATGTAAATAAAGTATGATATTATCACTCTTCACCGTGTTTTTACTGTGCTTTCACCACCCATTGTATGAACCATTTTTCCCAAATAAGATTTAACTGAATGTTTATATCATTTTTTCCAGCTCTCTCAATCAATCATAAGGTCACCTTCATCCAATGTAACAGCCACATCTTTGAAAAAGCACACAAAAACAAATCAAAGATGGTGTTGATAGATTTCCATACTTTTAATGTTTGGATTTGACAGTTTATTTTTTTTCTCATTAACAAGTTCTGTTTTATATTACACAGTGCCTGACAATACAATTCATCAAACACTACAAGCTCATGCAGATATATGGGGCGATAACAGTTCATTATTGCCATGTCAAATATCTGGGAATGGGTTGATGTTGATGCTGTTTAGGTAGCTTATAGGCAATGCCCTGTGGAGACAGTGTCCCTCTCACAGTATCTGGTGTCATTATAAAGGGATTAAGGCAACTGCATGGTGATAATACTGAACAGCCTCTTGACTCTCATTTCTAACAGTCATGCTGCACAAAGCTTTTTGTTCCACTATAGAGTTTCCTAGCAATGGAGGAAAACCTCATTAAAGCTGAAGAAATATAAAAATATTAGGCGCTTCTTTGTAAGGGACTGAGGATTTTCATATCCCTGTAATCTCTGCCAACCAGGTGTGGTTGAAGCAGCGAGGTAGGGAAGATGGATGTGGGTGTTCCAAACTGCAAGAAACATGGAGATAACCTAGGTGAGACATGGTAAATTAATTCATCAACAAAATAAAAAAAAAATGTTTGACATGAATAGAGAGCCAATCCTCAATCTCTCTTTTTCTGCTGTATAACAGGAGGACAAAACTCCTCTTTTGAAGGACCACAGTATCTTTATGTTTTCATTCAACTTATTCTAAGGTTTGAACTACAGTATCCAGCTTATATATATAAAAAATATAAGATTTGTTGCTGCTGCTTATGTCCTATAGGAAGCAGCTATTCAGGGCCAACAATACTGCTACACAACAGATCAAGCGATACAGTGGAACTCTTTCACCAAACAAATTAAGATGGACATTTAGGAAAGCCAGATTGTACAAATACAATGGGGAATGTAGTCAGGGTTAACTTGTTTTAATGACCAAGTAATCAGGACCTTGGTTCAGTTTTTGACCTCCTATACCATAGTGTCTCCTGCCATCATACTGGGAGTATTAGTTTGGGAATTTTGAAACAGCACCACCGAATGGTTTTCAAAAACCACTTCCAATAATATCCCTAGCAATTTGTACTAAAAGTATAAAATATGTAATTAGAAAAAATAGCTTGGAAATAAATTAACTTTAAATAATGGAAAAG
Source organism: Lepisosteus platostomus (assembly GCF_059453375.1). NCBI lineage: Eukaryota > Metazoa > Chordata > Actinopteri > Semionotiformes > Lepisosteidae > Lepisosteus > Lepisosteus platostomus. The sequence continues at coordinate 16,202,572 of NC_142627.1, read as the reverse complement.
GATAAATCTTTGAAGTGTCAATCCACCAAATTTTCATAGGAGTGTACAGTATATTCTGACCTCTGAAATAGTTTCTAAAAGGGATTTCATGTACTGTATGTCATGGTTCAGAGAAACAAATGTGAAAGGCTGGACAGTGGTTATGCATGACACTTTTCATCAAAACACAGTGCATTGATAACGGCAGTACTGTTCTCTGCTAACAGTGCTTAAGGCGGGGCTGCTCTGAGATCTTGACAATGTTCCTCCAGCTGTGTGTAAGTAGCCTAGGGTTAGTGGTAACAGACTGAGGGCAGGCATGATCTGCAATTCAAGCTACACTTTGATGCAAATTATAAAAACATTTAGTTACAGAAGGTCAAGAAAATAATCTTAAATAAGGAACAGTTGCAAGGAAACCAAAAGACAATACTATCAATATAATGGTACCCACAACAGGGGCCACTTTTCCCTGGTTTTGAAAGTGAATTTCCAGCTTAGACTTTACACAGTCTAATGCAATCTCTGCAAGTACAATACGATTGTACTCTACACAAGGTGCCAAATAAAAGCTAAAGATGCCAATCAACCACCCTGAACAGCTCCTCCTATCCAAGATCATTTCAAATAGGCTAGTCTGTGGCACATAGAACAGCAAGTTCCATTTTTCTCTACTACTTAAGAAACTAATGGCCTCTTGTCTTGTGTGTCTTAGATTGACAGTGTCATTGCTAAAGACTATCAGTATCAAAGTCATTACTTTCAACTAGATTCATTTCTTTTCTTTTCCCAGTGGGAGAATACGACCACTCAGTCTAACTATGGATAAAGGGTGAAATAATAATCCTCATTCCTAACAGATGGCTGGTGTCACTGCCAACATTCAGAAGCCATTTCGCCCCACGAACTCTGGAGTTATTTTAGACTGTCCAAGGATGCTGCGATGGTTTACAAGGGGGTATTCCCCAGTGTTTTTGGATGACATCTGAACCATCCTGTTAATCCCTATTTCAACATCACCACAAAGCCAAATGATTAACTAATGAGCTGGTCTGAAAACAAGGCGTTTGGTCTCTGAAAGGTTGGCTAATAGAAACATTCACTCACCAGTCTGTCCATGTATAGGTCATAGTGTGCCCCTTCCAACTTTTGCAATCTTCTATAAATACTAGAACTGACCATCATTTTAATTAAAGAATAAAAAATTAATTTAGATGATCAGATAATTTTAGGTTGCGGTTTAATTGCAGGGTTCAGTATTACTTTATTTTAACATTATATATTAGGCATTGAAATAATGAAAATGATGTTTATTATTCCGTTATTTGTGGTCATATTTTCCTCCACGTAGACTTTTCTTTCAAATAACAAGATATCAATCTAAAATTAGGATTTGTCAGACTTGACATAGTTTCTGTGAGCACATCATATAAAAAATAGATAATGTTCACTATCTTTCTCCTCTAGTAGTAGGTCGTTCATGGACTAAAGCACAAGAAGTAAGATGGGACAGTTAATACTACTTTACATACAATTCTAGAAAAATATGCGTGATATAAAGACAGTTTGCTAACAAAATTAACAAAAATCTAAATATAATTAGCATTTGTTGTATACAGTGTGCTAAGTAGTTCAAGTTGGTAGCTGCATCAGGATGTGTAGGCTGAAAAGGAACAAGTAAAGGTTTATTCCCTGCTGAAAAGAGAAGAAAAGAAACAACTCTAAGGCTGTGGAGCCGTTTTCACACCCAAAGAAGGCTCCACAGCCAGAACATTGTGTTTCTTTTCTTCTTATAGTTCAATATAGTAAAAAGCAACTTAGCATTTTACTGTATTGCACATGAAATAGTACATCAAGAAATTGTATGTACAGTAGTATTAACTGTCCCATCTTACTTCTTGTGCTTTAGTCCACGAACGACCTGGTATTTAACAGGTGACAAAAATCAAAATTGGAGAATTATTTTGCTTTTGAAATAAAGAATCTAAAACAATTTAAAATTGAAAAACAATTCCAACACCTTTTTTTAAAGAAATATCCTAAACATATTTGAATGTAACTACCATAAAATATAAACGTAGAATGCTGGATTTTGGGGATAATTTGAGTATTTCTTTAAGCATTTTTTGAATCACAGACTATTATTTATGTTTGGGTACAGGTGGTTTAGGTTATAAGTACTATATTGACTGAATACAAAGAAAAGCAAGTTACCACATTTTTTTCCTAATCAGTTCGTGCATTGAAACTTTAAAATAAATACAACTTAAAATAAAATCTAAAACAAAATTCTAATAATTTCCTGAGATAATTACATCCATTAGACAGACTAAAGACCTATTTAATATTAATATTAGTGTTTCATAGAGCTATCCATAGGTGATACTACATATCAAAGTGTGTAATGGTAGTCTAATTGCAATGATTATAATCTAGTGGTAATATTCACATGGGACTTCTTCATGATAACTTCCTTATGGTTAGTGTGACTGAGAAGCAGACACCAGGAACCATAAGTCACTGTCATCAGATTGGCAGACCACAACAAACTGTGAGAACTCTGTTACAGTAGCACCCTAAAGACTAATCAGAGATCTGTAGTGTTTTCCTACAATAGAAATACAGTGAGCCAAGGCATAGTTTTACAGATAATATTTGGGATCTTGCTATATTACTGTAATTCTAATTCCTAATTTTAATCCAAAGTAAATCTCTTACTTCGGGGGAAAAGGCCATATTTGTTTTTAACATGTATTCAATGCAACAATACTGTCTGCCATAAGTAAGTGGTAGTAAACAATTTGGAATTAGTAAGGAGGATATATTGAGATATTTTAATATGATCAAATGGACCCCATCATCCTCTTCATTTCATTCCTTCACAAAAACCACCACACATGCTCTGTTCCTTAATTCTTAGATTACAAATCTCGTGTTGTGGTAATTCAGATCATGTATATATATTTCATATTACTTGGCTTCAACACAACAATCATCAAAACTTTCTAAAGCCTTTTTTATCACCGCTTTACCTGAAGAAAATATTCTCTGAAAATGTACCTTGTGATATTGAACACTAACAGTACACCTCATATTGAATGAGTTTTTTCAGAACGTGTGGTACAGTATATAAGGAAGATTTGATTTTCTCTTTTAGTTTTATAAATCTGCAGTTCATTTAATGTGATTTATGGTGCTGCCTTGTTGCACTGTTTCTGGCTTATTGTATTAGAGCAATATACCATACTGAGCAGGGTGATGACATCAATATGCCTGATCAGGTTTAGCTTGTGCAATGAATAGTATAGAGCTCCACACTGATCATACGAGGAATATCAGCTTAAACCAAAATGTTTTATTTTATTCATGGTTGACTGAAGCTCAATTTTTTGTGGATCATTGTGTAGAAATCAAGTGGGTTTTTTTTCTGTAGACTAGACAATTTTTACAATTACAAAAGGATATGCTTCAGCTGGTTTACATTTTCCATAAATTGAAGAGAACATTAGTAATGGTCCAGGAAGTTGTTATATGCTTGGACTTATTTATCTTGCGGTGGCTCAAAGTACCAGCAATCTGTTTGGCTATTTTTTTTTAAATCTACTTGTTTTAAAAATGAGCCTTACCTTCTGTACTAAATTAAAACAGGGCTAGGCATTTTTTACCCTGTTTTTTTCTACTTTGTCTCTTATTTTATTTAAATATCTTATTCCACAAACAAAACACCTCCAATATCATCATTTCCATATCCATCATCAAGCCTGCTGCTACTAATAGATGTGAAAATTGTGCCACAGAAAATAAATAAGACCATAATACATCAGGCTAAGGCTAAGGACTGAATAGTCATTCACTTCATTTGAAGTAAATCTGACAGCATTGTTTGTGGATTACCGATGGGTTTACCTAATTCATACCAAGATGTGTACCTAGACAATTGCATGTCTGTAACCTTCTAATCCTTGGTGATTTTCTTAGTCAGTTCATCAATATTTTCACAGATCTCGCAGACAGCAAATCAACACCATACACTGGTAGAAGTAGCTGATGATGACTCACCCTCCTGACATTAACAGTATACACATTCAGAAGAAAACTCACAGGGTTAATAAAGTGCCTTTTGACCTCAATAATTTGTACACATGCTGCTGTTCAAACAATTTCACTCTAATTGGATACACAAAAGCTGCTACAAGGAAACTGTTTTTCTAATATGTATTGCAGTCTTGATTGAATAATGATGTAAAAACTTTCCATCCATCTATTTTCTTACCACATTATCAAACTCAGGGTCATGGGCTAGCTGGTCACAGCAAGCAATGAGCACAAGACAGGACACACCCTAGACACACAAAATCTGCTATGAGGAAGTGTAATCCAGGACATACAGTATACTCACAACCAGGGCCAAGAAACCAATCAGTATATCTTTGGACTGTGAGAGAAAACCAGAGAAAGTGGTGGAAAACCACACAAACACAATAATGTAATAATCATGTTTCTTTATTAGCCCTATACAATTTCTTGCATTAGGAACTCATCTTTTCACATACCCCAGATTTTTTTTCTCCATGGAGACACAGACACAGAGAGAAGCTTGGGGTCAGAGCACAGTTACAGCCATTGTACGGCACCCCTGGAGCAGTTAGGGTTAAGGGCCTTGCTCAGGGGCCCAACAGAGTAGGATTTCTCAGCCAGCCACAGGATTTAAACGGTAACCTTCCTGTCACAGGCGCAGATCCTTAGCCACAGAGCCACCGCTCCGCCCAAGGAGAACATACAAACTCTGGCAGATAAAGTGCCAAAGTCTGGATCTGAACCCAGGGTCCCAGTAGAGTGAAGCAGCAATGCTAACCACCCTGGAATTTATACATAAAATTAAAATTGTTTTTGAAAGCAATATAACAATGTGTCTTTAATGGCAGCTGAACCTAAGGTCAAGAAAGTATTTTTCTACCCTTTATAGTACAATACAATATTCTGATAAAAGAAAAAGAAAATCGTGAATTCAATATCACTGATCATGAAGATACAATTACAGATTACAATGTACCAAGTACAGTATCAAAACATTTAAATAGCTTTGCTAGCAATGTTGTGAAGTTAAAATAGATGTAGAGTATCATCTAGAAATAAGCGAATGTAATGACACCAGAAGATTTTCCCTGACAAAGCACTGTGTCCCTGTGGGAGGGGATACAGTGGAACTGTCAGTGGTTTTATTTTCAAAGATGTCACAGATGGAAAAAGCTGCATCTTTAAAACAGAGTTCTCATTAAACCACAACCACTCGAGCTCAGAGATGTGACTGGCTTGTGTTCTCTTCAGTCAATCAGATTCACCAGGCCTCAAGCTAAAACTTTAAAGAAGAGAACAAAATGAGCCAATGAGCCAGCTGACCTCGCATTTTCTTCTGGTGGGCATCAGCGTCTAAATTACATCACTAGGCCAGACCTTTTTCCAGAGGTATTCTCTAGAGCTGCTATAGAGTTACTCTTCCAAAGAGGAGCCTTTCCCAGGCACGACCATTCCCAGATGGCTGCTATGATTTTATAATCTAGGTCTCACCTTGGGCTATATAGGTTCTGTAGCTACTAATTATCTTCCAAGTTCATACATTAAAATTAACTGATAAAGCATAATTAAGCCGTTAAAGCAATTAGGAAATTGCAGTTATCAATGGTCATCTGGAGTGCAGCATTTCTATACTAATTATCTGTATCACAGTGCTAGCTCATGACACACACACACACACACAGGGAAATGTACATTTCCCAGCACACCAGATGTATTAGTAGTTGCCGCGGTTACTAGTGGAGTTTCTTTTACATCCATTCATTTTATAACCGCTGGATCCAATATAGGGTCATGGGGGAGCCGGAGCCTATCCCAGCATGGAATGGGCATAAGACGAGGTACAACCTGGATGGAATATCAGTCGATCGCAGGTTGCGCACAGGCACAAACTCAAGCCCACTCACACCAGAGCCAGTTTTCCCAGAAGACAATTAACCTACCAGTATAAAACTATGTCTGTGGAACACAGAGAATCCAGGAATTGAACCCAAGTCCCCAAAGCTGTAAACCTGCAATTTTAACCAATACACTACCATGCCACCTGAGTTTCATTTCAGTATATTCAAATACTGTAGTTATAAATTAAAATAACAAATGACCAAAACATGACTGAAAATACATTCTTTAAAGCAATTCAGTGCAAGAAAGTGAACTTACTCTTTATCTCTGCAAAAAGCAAAATAAAGAGACTAAGTCAGAGTTTTGTACTATTCGCTGACCTGCTTGAAACACTATTTGGATGGTATGATCTCACCAGATTCCCCAAGGCACCATTAAAATTTTGGATATTAAACAACTTACCTACATCTCACGCAGGGGTATAAAGGTGTCAATAATCCAGATACATTATCAGGGCTAGCTGATTAAGTCCTTGGTCTTGAGGATTAGTGACAATACAAAACTGTACTCAGTTATTGGAAAAGAGGTAATGTTTCATTCGGAAGCAAAATAAATCTTTGCATTCTATTTTACCTTGAATGGGATTATTGTTTCATTAGTTCAGTTTCATTTAGTCTATTAGTCTAATTTGTAATTTTTGCTTAAAAAATTCACATTCTGTACACCTTTACAGTACTGTACAGTAATTCACATTCTTTTTTAACCGTAAAAAACATTTTCTGGGGATAGGACACTGATTCTTGGAAAGGGTAGAAGAAAACAGATGAGATCTACAGTATCTACAGCACCATGTGAGCACCATATTTGTGCCCATTACACAATACTCTTCTGCATAAGAAGTACATTGAAAGCATGTAACTTTGAAACACTGTGGAATTATGCATATTTTACATGTGAATGCAGGCACATTTTCACACTGTAATGTAAACAATTGTATGAAGTGCAAAACACTCCATAGCAAGAAACATAATTGAACAAGCTTTAGCTAATTGATTGTTCTACAACAACATTGAGACATATTGGGGACACTTCCACTCATTGAAATACTCCACAAATAGTAATTGTTTTACCAATGTGTAAATTGTATTAGTATTATCTGATCCAGTTTTAAACCTGACAAAAAATAAATAAGGTGCTATTCTTCCCCTTGCTTTCTTTGTGTACTAACTTAAGTACATGAAATGGAAACTCGCTTTATGTATCATAGGGGAGCTACAAAAATACCCTGTCAGCAGGGCTGTGGCCATGTCAACGCTGTGAGAGCCAGCTGGTGTGATACAGCCGGATGGCAGGAAGGGGGCAGTTAAAGCACAAGCCACGCAGGACAGACAAGTCTCCAGCAGCTTATCACTGGCTGCTGCAACTGGCCCAGACAGGAGGAGTCATTAGCAGCTCGCTCTGAAGGACTCAAACTCTGTTGACACCGACAGATGGCACAAGAACAATTTCTAAAGTATGCAGGTTTTTCGGAGTGTTGCAGAGAAAGGACTGCAGTTGGGTTGTGTTAGACTTTCACAACAATGAGCTGTGATATAGTGACCACAGTCCATTCTCATGTGAATCTGAAAACAACCGATGACCAACTGTCCTACAGTTGTCGCAGGATTCTTTTACAATGAAGAAAAGGGAGTCACATTTTGCTTTTGCTGCCACAAAGACAGGAATCATTGAAACAGAGCCAGCTGTCCTATCATTTTATTGACTTTTGTGTACAAGGGGGAACACTGTTTCACAGCCTGATTAGGGGAAATGGGTGTAAAAGGAACCCGAAAGCCCAAGAGGCACCCTTACATTAGGTAGACCTTTAGAAGAAAATGAATCATGACTCACTGCCTACAAAATTGAAATTTTACAATTTGCTTTGTAGAAAGAAGGTTGTTTTTCTTCATTTATCTTTCAATTTCCTCAATAATTACTTTCCATGAAGGACCATTCTGGCACCATGGCACTGCAAGATTTACTGTACAAAAACTGTCAGAGCCAAACACAGTAATCTGTTTAATCTACACTTTAATTACAAGTCGGTGTATTTGCATCTGAAGAAAACTGTGGGGGTTCTTCTGTGAATTGCAGTGGGCTTGTGTTGCATCAGTGTTCAATTGAAACAATAATTGAAACAAGAGAAGGTCTTTATTCTGCAGGGAAATGAAGTTATTCCTAATGCCCTATTATGGCTCAGGTTTCATTAAATTCTTTCCCACAGAGGTCAAAGAGAAATCCAATGCAAAGTCACACCAAATAGCATGTCTTTTGGAATAAAGAAATTGGAAAATAAACATCTAAAAAATAAGCCTGTCTTTTATTATTATTATAAGGCAGCTACAGTATCTTCTGTGGTTGATGTGAACAACTAGCAGAATTGTTGCCCAGATGGGATGTGCACCTGATGTTAGGCCTCCCTCCTTCGAAGCTGCCAACATTTCCAAACTACAGCATGCAACCTCCTACTTAGGGAATCTGCTATGTTGTGAGGTGTGGATTATCTGTTACTGTATGTCTTTGCACTTAACTTAATATAGAAAATTAGCATGTTCTATATCACACTGATTGCACAATATGCAGTCACATCAGTTGACACAGTCAACCATTCCTTAACAATAATTTAAAAGAAAGAAATGCAGCTAAGCTAAGTCAGGTTAATGCAAAAATATATTCAAAATACCAATATAGATGTTCAGATTAGGTCATGAAATGTTTTTGCCTTGTGGTGTCGAAATTTCAAAGCACATAGTAATTCAGTAACTTTCACATTTAATAATGGAGTTCAAGATCCTCCTTTATTTTTTATTTAATATGTTTATTTAAATATTTTTATTTTGCTTTGCTTTCAAAATATTGAATTTAAAATCTGGTTCATTCTGTAGCAACACATAAATGTATGGTATTTTCAGTTAGTTTTTTGAATCATTAGGCTTATTCTTAAAACTGTCCTTTATAGGCTTGGTCTGCAGCCTCATCCTTGACCAAACCAGGCATACACACCATAAAAAAAACCAACAGGAGTGCACTTTCATTCCAACAATCCTTGGTAATATTAGCAAAGACTCTTCTCAACAAGGGTTTGCATTTTCAGCTGTTTCTTAATTTCTTAAAATAGACTGGGACAGGTTAATGTCAAAATAATGGTAATTATGTCATAATAAGATGAAACATTTTGTGAGCAACGTTCCTTAAACAAGACTGATTATTTCTTTACCATGTGCATAGAGAATACAGCTCCCCACATTGTATGCTTCATAAAATTTTAGTGTCTGTCCAGAAAAATAAGACAGTGGAAAAAATATCAAACTAAAAAATTAATCAAGATAATGTGGGAAGATTCCTCTGGGATACAGATGGAACACGTGCCAGTTGTTTGTTTCATTCGCTGTGTGACTATGTGACAGAATTCTCACTCAAGTCAAGGTGCAACGACTTGCAGTTTAATGGGCTACTTCTGAGACTCATTAAGTAAAACAAATACCTACAAAAGACAATTAAAGGCAGGCATAGTTGTCTAAAATAACAATGAAAAATGCACCCCTGCAAACCCCTTGCAGATTACTTATATTTATACCAGACGCGTATTGTGAATTGGTGCTTCTGTACTGCCTCTGCCTTCAGTTCTAGACAGTGTCCAAGACAATGTGTTTTAAACACATATTTTAGCTCATTAATATCTTAATCGGAACAAGGTTCTGGAGCTACTTCTCTCAGTTCGTTATGTGCTTCTGCTACAAAGAAACTTGGTTGCGGTGACACTACAGGGTGTCAGGATTGGGCTTAAAATAATAAATATTTCACAATGACAGGCCAAAAGAACTGATTTTTTTGTCTTGAACCAGAAGGGTATGAGGGGAACTTCAAATTCAAGTCTTTAAAATCCCCACAGACTGTTCAATTTGCTTTATATAGCTTAATGGTTTGTTCAATTAACATGAAACAACAGCTCAGACATCTCTCCAGGAAAGGAATCATGGTGCTGTTTAAATTGCTCCAGTTCAGAAATGGGATTTAAATATGGTGATGTTTGCAGTGACCAAATTAATATCCAGCCATGCCAAGCTCTTCATTAAGGTGTATAACATTGCTGAATAGGGTTGGACTTCTTGAGGGGATTTAGATAGGCCAAGCGCACTGTGGTATCTTGAAATTTAAAACTCTAGGCTTCACTCACATGCTCTGCAATCTCATTTTAGGTTCCCCTCATACAGAATTCAGAATTCATCTGTATGGCGCGGTGGAGTGATTCTCTTTTTATTTCTCCAGGCAAATAGTTCTATTGATAGATTTTAGGAGGGTCCTGTTGCGTTGGTAGTGCCAAAGTGAAATTTCGTAGTGCCTCGTCAACTTTCTTCCTGTACTTACTTCCTGAAGTTATCTTACTTATACTAATGCTACATAATTAAACCTTTGGAATTTGCTACTTTAAGTTTCAAAGTGGACATTTCTGATATTGGGAATACGCTGTAGGTTTCCAAATGATCAAATGTTACTTAATAAATGTTAATTTATCTACAAACAGCATATTTGCCTACAGATGAGAATTGGAGGTCAAGTGGAATGCAATTGTACCATTCAAGCTTTCTGGAAATGTGCTCTAGTTGTTTTAAATCATCATCAGTAAAAAGCATGTCTGATATGGAGGAGCTTATCTATTGTATGGTGGTGTCTTATTCAGGGAATAACTAGTTCTGATCTGCCCACACTGAGTGCCAGAGATCAATTCTGGCACTAAGAGCCACATGCAAAATCAGATTGTTGGCATTTATATATTCCTTATGGAAATCCAATATTTTACTGGGGTATATCTTAAGTAATACTACTGTATCATAATTAAGTACAATGTTATTTGCAGTAAAATACCATGGTACTCAATAGAAAAAGACTACAAAAAATAAAGAGTAAAGAGCTATGGTATACCAAATAAAGCACTGCAATATTTCATGATATACCACTGTGAAGCATTGTGGCAAAATCTAACATTGTAACATCATTATTGTTACAGCATCTACTATGTACAGTATAGCTGAATGCACATTGAACATTGTTAAATCTGAGAAATCTATCTTTATAAACCAAATTAAACCAAGGGAATGGGGGATGAAGAAAATGCAGAACACAGTTAGGCCCCCTTCTCTTCAGGAGGTGAAAGGTGACTAAGTCAGAGAAGATCACCTGCCAATAAAATACCAACCACCCCCCCTTCTGCCTAGATGCTATGCTGGCACTGTATAGGTGAGAGGGCAGCCAGCTAATCAGTGAAACCACAGCCTTGTCATTAATTATCTTATTCAGCTGCAGTGGGTAAAACTGTTTAACACGTTCCACGCTTCCCTGAGCTTGTGCTAAGGACTGCAGGTAAATTGCACAGTGTGATTTCCTGATCCTCCTCAAAGACCTTGTCAGTCAAACCTCGCTCAGCTCTTGGAAGTGGATCCCTGTGGGGCCTGTGACAGATGGCTAGTTTGAGATAATGGTTAAATGACATCTGTAGAGATAAATGGCCATAATGCTGAAAAACTACAGAGATGCTCCTGGGACTTGCTCAGCTCCCTCAGCTCACCTGAGCCTGACACAAAGAGCAGACTGAAATGTTTTTGGTGTGCAGGAGAGCCCTGCAATTAACAAATCTGTACAGGACACAGCACTGCAGCACAGTGTGGTAGAAGAATTTTAAGTTAACTGCTTCAATTTCTTTTCCCTTCTTTCCTCTTGCTCCTTTCTCCCAAATCAGGGTATTTTATACTGTCTCTACTACTCTAGTAGAGGATTGCATCTGATATTCTTTTTATCTTCCACTCAATTTTAATTAGCAATTGCTGCCATCACCTACCTTAGATAATGAATTCAGAACATATTTAAGTTTAATTATCTGTTCCAGTATACTTACTGCTAAATTAATTCGTTTCATAACTATCTTAAGGCATTTAAAAGTATGGGGATTAGATTCAAATAGAGTTGAATAGTTTCAAAGTTGTCATCACAGGTATTCAATTGCATCCATGCCTGTGCTAATATTTTGGCAAGGCAGTTACATTTAGTGTTAAAAACACAACTATAGAATAGCTTAAATTTTATTGAGGAATTGGACTTTATAAAAATATTTCATAATATACTTGGTTACCCCCTAGTTTAGATATGTTTTACTTCTATTTAAAGAAAGTCATATATACAGTATTAATATTTTAATATTGTTAGAAGCAGTCATAAAACAATTTGAGGGTTTGGAATATGGTTAAGACAGATCAGAGCTTTTGTACTAGCATGCAATTAATCTGCATTACAGGTTGATTTTTATCACAGGCATGTCATTCTATTAATAAACAGTCTTTGCAAACCAATATATCTTCTGGAAGATGCCAGGTCTTGAAGTAGCTTAGAGCTTAGCTCTCACATGAGAACTTGCTCCAATGTAAGTTACAGTCCATTTTGGGGCTTATTTTTAACAATGATGTTTTAAAGCAAAACAACTAAACCAAGCAAACATCACACTGCAGTCCCTACTGCCTTTGTGCTGAACTCAGCACAAAACTAACATTTAAAACCTCCCAGACTAACCCTAACTCCCCCCATCCTGGCACATGATTATATATAGACCCAAACCCATGTGAGAATTCCTGCAATTCCATACAATAATTCAATTAAAGTGCACAGGTGAACTATATTCAACAGATGAATTCTATTTACAAGTTTATTCCTTGAGGCCTTCTACACGGTCACTACACCCTTTGTCTTCTACAACATACTGAAAGGCATTAAAAATGCAAAAACAATACAATTTGTTACAGTACTCATTAGTTGCATTTTAAATGCTCTAATGTTTCTCAGGATACATATATCTTACAAGGGTTTATTGTTCATTTTATTGCATTTTTATTATTTTGTCTTTTAGGAACAAGCAATTTCTATGAAAATGGTAAAGAATATTAATTATGTCTGATTCTTTCACAATGCTTAGAGGCAGAATTGTCTAAACAGACTTCTAATTCCACTTTTTAAAAATATTTTAAATAGATATCAAACAAAAAATAGGATAAAAATATAGATAAAAGATTTGTGATATTTTTCAATGTCTCACAATCTGAATGAAAGTATTAAAAAGCTGATATTCTGTATGATCTCCCTAAGCATTTTGCAAGGATTGACATACAGGCCTGATCATCTTTTGGACAGGCTACTGTTCCACCCTTCATCCTGTGCAGGTTGGGACAATTGTTTCCTATTGATGGCATTGACAAGTTAGTTTCACAGGTGTATTGAACTTAAATCAGGAGAAAAAACTGGAGATGGCAGGACCTCAACGTTATAATCCTTGTAATGTGTTGTCTTGCAATTTCTTGCTAGAAAAAGCAACACTTTTGAAACTGTCTTCTAAGAACAGAAGATTTTGGCTTAAAGACTTCATCAATGTATCACTTTACAGTAAGGTTTTCTTCATTCTGCCTTAAAGGAACATCTACTGTATGTCAAAGCAGATTTCTACTCACATTATCACAGATCCACCTGTCCACTGGTTGGCCCAAACAACAGTCAGCATAACACTCACCATAACCTCTCCACACACATTGCCTTCTGTCAGGTCTGTTGAGGACAACACAGCATTCAAAGGTGAATAAAACAGAACAGCACACAACACAGCTCAGATGTCCTCTGGCCCACAGAAGACAGGGAATTCATCTCTCAACTGTCAGATTGTGGCCCTCGAATGACCTCTGAGCATGAAAATCGTTTTCTGGCAGACAAGGAGCTACAGTCATTTTGCTGATGTGTGGTTTATTCCTGGATTTTTTCAAGCTGTAGTTACTGCCGTCTGAACTGATTGCATAGACTAATCAAAAAGATTAGACAGTCCAGTGACATTGTGGTGACCTTCTGCCTTCCAGGATGTGGCATGTTCTTCACAGAACCATTTTCCTGATTTTTCTAGACTAGTCTATAGATTGTGGAAGCAGAACATGTCATTTGTTGGGCAACGTCTTTAAAAGACAGACCACCCTTAATCATGCCAATAACAACTAGATGATCTTCATTACTCAGACAAGAAACAGTCTATTGCTGTTCTGGTATTAAGCAAAATCACATCTATTGAAATGGATGATTATACAGATTCTTAATCAACTGTTTTTGTCAATTTCAAGTCATCTAGCATCTAGTCAAGTCATCTAGTCATCTAATATCATACAAGATTGCTTATAACTGTTACAATTTTACAAATTTAGTAACAGGAAAAAGACAAACGTTTTCTTCCAGAAAGTACACTGATATTTTATTGAATGAACATGACACAATTAAATTCATCATGCTGATAAACATTTGTCATCAACAGGGTTGAATAACAGGGGGTCTATTAGTAACATATGTGAGTACTGTTGGAAGCCATACATTCTACATCGACAATGCATTCTTTATTCCAGGTTGCAGATGATGTCTTGTGGGATTCTGTCCCATTTCTCTCATAGAACCTGGACAAACATGTGCCTGCTCACTAATATCCGAGTCTCTTAAACCTCAGATTATCATGCCATCCCATAAAAATTCAACAGGGCTCAAGTCTGGAGAGTATAGCACTTACAGTGATACCGCCACATTCTCATCTTGCAAGAAAACTGTTGGCATGTAGGTATGGGCATGAGTAAATGGGTTGCACTTACAGGAATTTTATCATGTCAGGATGAGCCTGCAGGAAGGATAGCAAGCAAGGTCCCAGAAGTGAATCAATGCAATGCCATGCCTTCAGGTTGCCATCAACCTAATGGCATGATGGCAGAATTCCAATACCCCATGAATTCTCACTAATTAAGTGATTTAGTGCTTAAGCAACATCCACACATTCAGTTATTCAATTAGTTTTTTAGTTAGTCAATTAATCAAAATAATGTAAAAAATATAATCAATATTACATTATTTTTCTAAAAGCATACAGGAATATATGAATATGTATATATATATAGTTCGATGTTGAAGTTTACATTTTTCTTGAATGAATACTGAATATCAACATTCCAAGCTTTACCAAGGTAAAGTAGTATAACATGGCATATCAAGACGTCCAAGACCTCCCTATGTTTTCACATGCTTTTATACTCATTTTGCCCCTTCAATTCTAATTTGGTTATACATCAACGCATTTCTCTATAGAGGTTTTATTCACAATCTTCAGCAATGAGCACTTATTTGGTCTGAAAAACACTGCTTTTTAGTACATAATAATACTGTATCTGTAAGGGATTCAATACACAATCCACAGCATACATATTACTTTCTCATATGACTATCTAGATGCAATCAGTATGGATACAAATGCCCAATTGGTTCTCATGTGATAGACAAGAGTCTATGCACCTGCCATATGTCAGTCTTTCAATACCTCTAGGTGAAGAATCAGCATCTTTTACAGGGAAATATTAAAATGACACAATATTTTCTACAGCGTCTGAAGTCTGAAACTTTAGATTGTACAATAAGCTTCAAGCCATGTGCCTGTTAGTTCACATGCACAGCTTCTTTTAGGAACATCATTGTACTGATGACAGCTGAGCTGTAGGAAAGCAGGGCCTCATTAATGCTCTTGGAAGGTTTCTCAAATCAGCCATGGAGAACAGAGGAGACATTAACAAAGAAAAGAGAACCTGTTCACCTCAAATGAGGTGACATCCATTGAAGGTGTCATGCACCTATGTCTGGTGCAGTCAATTGAGCATTGTTGAAGTGGAAGCAGAGTTTGAAAAGCGAGATGTAGAACAATACAATATAGCCCCACAAAATTCAGAGGAGTAAAATGAGAGATGGTACACAAGAAGCCCCAGTAAATTTTAATGTGTAGAGTAGGTTGTTGCTCATTTCTATTTAGTATAGCTTGAAATTGCTCATTAATTAATGTCATGACAGGCATGACTGTCACAGAAAAACTGTTTGGAGAAAGAATCGCCCAAGGTCCATGCAGTGCTGTAGAGCTGATAAACAATCCAATTAATCACTTATTAAACTATTATATCTTGGCCCTAATAATAGCTTGTTTTTGGCAGACTGACAGAACCTCATTTATTGTCATAGAGGTAAAGTAATACACACAATTCTAACAGTCAGCCTCTCCAGTAATTGTACAGTACGTTTATCAGAATGATCAGAATAGGGAAGAGGGGCATTTGGTATTTTTTTGGGTAAGGGGGCTCTAGGAGTCAGGAATTTTCGGGTACCTTTTGTACTTTTGAAGACCTCTCCATTTCCCATGACAAGTTAAATTCAGCATCTACTTCAGCTTGAATGATACTGCATTCACAAAATGTGTTTTAACACATTTTCTCATAAAGTATTCACTGGGAAGATACACTGTGAATTGAGAGGCTAGGTCTGAGATTTGTTAAAGCCATCCCTTTTTTCTTATGTTAAATTATTTTTGCAGCTGTGTTTTAGAATCCATATGCTTCAAAGGAGAAGGCCTATTTAACCTTTTTAAATAAAGACTAGGGTTATCTTGAGGTACTAGAGATAGCTAAAATGGAAGAAGACATATTTTAGTTTATCAGTCCCATGGGGGTTTCCAGTTAAGGTGAAAAGGTACATTGCATCTGCTAATACTCAGGCTTGGGAAGGGGACTTTCATTATAATGGCTTCTGACATGGCCAGGGTACACCAAGTACACCAAAGGACATTGGAGAGCCTTCATTATTCTCATCAAAAGCTTTATGAATACATTTAGTATTGTGTATTAACAGGACAGACATTTTACTAAATGTCATATTATGGCCGACATATGAAGTGACAATATCCTGTATTAGGAACTTTACCCGAGACCAGGACTTGCTCCTAGGGACTCAACAGAATGGGCTCAGCGTGGCAATGGAATGTTGTTGTGTGATATTGATATCCAATCACTTAAGGCTCCCAATCTATGTAGTGTGTTCTTCAATAATTCATTCATGTAATGCAATGCAACGGGATGTTTAGAACTGTCATACTACAGGGGAATGTTAAAAGATTGGCGCATCTCACTTCAGTTAGAAGACATCTCGAAGATACATAACCCTATGCTTAGATAAAACTCTTTGTTTATAGTTTTTCCATTCCAATCACTGTTTTGTCTAGATTACTCTTCTGCAGGTCAGGCTGGTGCTACTGAGCAGTGATGCTCTGGGTCTGTTCCTTTGAATCTGCTTGACTTGTGAATCACAATTGCTCAATGCAACTGAATTATTTACATTCTGGGATACTGGGACAAGTATATTTGTGTCACCATGAAGCCTGACCTTTAGGGTATTATTAATTGAGCAATTTAAATATGTGGCTTATTATTCAGCTACAGTATCTACTCTCAACACCACTAATATCATTCACATCTGTTAAGATACACAGCATTTTACCTTCACAAGTGGTCTTGATATAACACCTATCAAACTCTTGATATAGCACCTATCATTGTATTTTAGATATAAACAATATCTTACATTCTTGCAGTTTCTAATTAGCAGTTATTAGTTATGCATCATCAGCACTGAGGAGTCTGAGCACCATATAAGCTTCAACTTTTAATTAAATGTAGCTTCTCTTGTACCGCCTGGTGATATGCCACTATTTAATTTGAAGAATAAGACAAAACTGCCTTGTCTCCCACAGCAATGTTAAGCGAATAATTAGGAAATTAAAAATCTCATCTCACATCATCTTCCTCTGGCCATAGCAATGAATGCCTCCCTCATATGCCTTGTCATTAAGGGCAGTTAGCAGAGGAAAATTCGTTTCTGTTTTGCATACTTCTTTTTTTCTATTTTTGGTCGTACTTTCATTGTATTTGGACAAAATATAATGTATAGAAAACATTACACTAATCTTCAAGTAACTAAAAAATTACTTTAGCTTGCAAGGAATGGCTGTGTATGCATTCATGCATTCTTATTTAGATTTTAGTTTTTAGAACATTTAATTTGCTCAGCACTGACCCATACAGCAGAACAAACATCTGATATGGAGAATACGATTTCTATTAGAATACTATTTATTTAACAAATAATGCATATACAATAAATTAATATGCTTTTTAATGAACATAAGTTAAAGCTGTTTAGAAAAGCACAAAAGCTAGTTGTATTTGCCTTCAGTCCCAAAACAAAAATTAAATGCTTGGCCTAAGGTCTAATTCAGGGAATGGGTGCAGACCTTGATAGTGTTTTAAAGACCATCTTTAATTATAATTCAATTTTTACTCGATTTTGTTTCTCGATTTTTGTCCTATCGCCATCCGTTAAGAACCCCAGCAACTGCTGTTTATTGATTATGCCAGTTTACCAGAATGTACATCTTTAACAAATTATAGTACTCAAGTGTTTCATTAGTTATTTTACTTAAATAATGTACACAAAATGAAAACTGTGATATTAAATTTGGTGAAGACCCCTGAAATGGCTAAATCTGTTTATTTAGCTGTCACTGTACATATATAAAAGTGTCTTGACTTCTCCTTAAGACTATGACTTATGTAGAACGTTGCTCTCAAATGTACAGTATTATAGTGTTCCTAACATATGTGTTACAGTTAAAAAATGATTACATTTGAATTTCCTGTTTGCTTGGAATAAGAGGAAGTGGATAGAATACTGTAAGAAACATACTGGAAAGAAAGCAGTTTCTTCTAAGAAATATGGTGCCAACATCAGTAAACAAACAGATTCAGGTCCTTCTTCTGTATGAATAAATCACTGATTCTGTCATTCAATCACCTGTATATGCAGTACCGTACTCTGGTATGCTTTACTCTGTATTCCACAGCTGCATGAATGCTCCCTCTGCTGTTCTTTCTGCTCAGATATTGACCTTTCCTTGATACTATTCATTTGAAATTTTTGCAACTCAACTGTGGAGAGACAGAGATTGATAGGTTCTCGCCAACAGCTGCATAAATTGAGCTCTGTGAGACTGGCCATTGATGGTCTTTCTTACATTTGCCTGAAGATAAAATATTTGGGGTTAGATTAAATTTAGAACGTCATATGCAAAAATATTACAAAGTCATGTTTTGCTTCATTTGAGGAATATTGCCCCTTTGGAAAAAGTGGTTCATGCCTTTGTCTCTTCCTGTCTTAGCTATGCTTGCAGGAGAGACTTAGAACAACAAAAACAAATTACGATATATCCACTCAGAAGCTAAGATATTGACCAGATCTTGTTTGCGTAATTTAGAACAGTACAGTAGCTTTTGTGTGCTCCCAACCTTGCAACTTTCTTTCTACTGTTTCGATTTGATTTTTACTGGAGTTTTGCAGAGCATGTTTAAACTGTCCACCTTTGAATCTTAGGATGTTTTCAATTGCGTGACTAAGCTGTTTCTTCTTGATAATTGTCTAAATGTTAATATAACTACATACTATTCTGGTATTCGCATTTTATTGTATGCTATTTTATTGTTTTCTGTGCTACAAAATGTAGTTTTACAATTGGTGCAAAGTTCTACCTTAGTGGTTTAGTTTTGCTGTGAATTTTTAACTTGGTATCCCAAATGTCATTAAAGGTGCAATCAGGATACAAAAATAGCAGGGTGCCATGTGTGCATTTATTTCCCTGTGCCATTTACACAGACTGTTATAAAGAAGCGAGCCCCAAGGGTGTTGTCTTCACAGCTCAGGATGCAAGCTCTAGTTTTACATTTTCCAGAAGTCAGGGAAAATGTAAGAGTACACATGTGCTCAGGTTTCATTCTTTGTTCTTCTAAATTTAGAATTTGTATTATAATATACCCAGTTTGAAATCTCCTATTGTTTAAGGCTTAGCTTTCCAGCAACAACTCCAGAAATGCTCCTCTGACATATCTAACTGTTTCAGACATTCATCATTTGACACAATGCAAGCTAAACAGGGCTTTAGAGGAAAGTGAGCGCAAATTGAAGTAGTGGCGCATCTTTCACTGATGTCACTGTAAGCCTGCAGATGTCCAGCAAGTCATAGGAGTTGTTCTTAAGCCAAAAACTGAGAGGACCCTGGCCAAATGCTCAACCTAGAGGCAGTCTGTTAATTGTTTATCGCCACCTGTAGAATCCCTGTCACAGCTGGTGCTCAAACTGGTGAAGTAATCACTCCTTAGCGACTCCAAGCAAAACACGCAGGAATCTCAGAGTAATTCTAATTATGAAATATTATTTAAATATAAGGGCTGGTATGGTAAAGCAGTATTTAGCTTTGCTGCCTCACTGCACTGGGTGCTCTTGTTTCCTCCCACAATCCCAAACACATATTGGTGGGTAAATTGGCTTCCGGGAAAAATGGCCCTGGTGGTGTGTGCATGTTTGTCTGTGTATGCCCTGCGATGGACTGGCATCCTGTCCGTGTTGTTTGCCAGGATAGGCTCCGGCTCCCTTGTGACCAGGCCCGGAGCCAGGGGAAAAATCTGTAGGGGGGCGTGTGAATTTCTGAGAGGGGTTTCTGAAACGGAGCCGTTGCAACTACCCAAGTAAAATCTCGCAACCATGCCACTGATTAGTGCTTCATGATAGAAGATAACACTGAGCAATCTGGTATTTAGCGATGAAGCACTGTACAGTTTCAGCACTCTCGCAATTATTATTGCCTGGAGCGACAAAATACCATATGCGTTTATATTTGCAGCTACATTGACGGTAACGGGATTCTGAATCGTTAAGAAAAAATAGTTGTAAACCCAACAGAAAGCACAAACTTCTATAACTACAGTCCTAGTTATATAATGATTGTACGTATAAGGATAAACTACTGCAAGGAATCAGACCACCTGAGCAAACAAGATCGTAATAACGTAGACACTATGTAATAGGTGCCATTCCTGGACGGATAGCCCTCCTGCACATCAAACAGTCCGATGTAATAACTGTGAATTCGGAGTAAGTGTGGTTATCTGACCATTGACAAAGTACAACTAAGATAAGTAAGCAAAAGTGTTCAAAAATCTTTTTGTCCAAAACAGAGGAGGTGACGCCCCGTTTTGCCCCCCCATGGCACCGGGTCTGCCCGTGACCCTGAATTAAATAAAGAAGTTAGAAAATGCCCCCAATACCAAACCCTGGGGCTGTCACAACAGAGGATCATTCATTTGTTTTGAAAAGTCCCCTTCCCTAGTTGCCACCCTGTTTGTATCTTTTAATTAAAATGCTCTGTGGTACACAACCCGTCTTGTAAAACAAGCAGAGATGGCAGTAGTCAAATTGGTTACACTTTTTAAAAAGTAACCAATTCAGAAAAATTAAGGATTGACAGCTAGACTCTCTAGTCCAGGTTAGCTTAAGCAGAAGCACAACTGAAAGTAAAATGAGAGTTTTAGTATGATCTGAAGCCAGTGATAATCAACCGGTTTTTCTCATTCTTGCCAATTCAGATGTTTTTTTCCTGTATTTTCCTGTATTTCCAGGACCTGTATTAACGTAACGAGTTCACTATGATGACCTAGAAAAACTGGTAGTGCCAAAATCCACTGCTGCGGTTTGAGTCAGACTATCCCTGTTATAGTTCCATTGGACATACTTCAATAACTGACTTTCTCCTTGAAGGTAATTAATATAATCTCTCTGGTAAAGGCAGAAAACCCTGGAATTATGTAGATGGAAAGACGTACATGTGTTGAAACAATGCAGAAAAATGAAGTGCATGTAATAATCATGGTTTTCATTCCTTTGATATACAGAATAATTGAATATGTTTGAATGATGCCCATAAGTTTATGGGCATCATTCAAACGAAAAACGAAAAAAGGTTTGTTAAACTTCCTCAGTCTTTTTTTCTTCTGTTCCCTGTCAGTGTCTGTGTTTTATATCAATGGTCACACAAAGCTCACTAGAACAACACAAGCTGAGGGCAAAAGAACAATTTGCAATGATTCACGATGATTGACTTTGTCACCCATTTACAACACCACAGGCTAAAGGTTAAAATAGAACTCAAGAGCGCTTAAAACAGATGCTAGTTATGAATCTCGCTGCTCAAATGGCAATTACCACCTGTTCAACTTCCCTTAATAACAGCTTCTTTGAGATGCATTGCCGAGGCTAAAGTGGAAAAGCTTTTCAATTGAGAAAATAAATTTCATGCCACTGTATTAAACTGGTCAGACTTGGTACACTGCTCAGTTCTGAAAGCATTTTTTCACCTCCATTAGTATTTATTGGTAAGAGTATAAACAAGACCTGAAAGGACAGAAGTGGTACATAAGCCAGAGAGCCTCACATAGCTGCAAAGTACTTGTCTCTTTAGCATTATAAAGAATCCAGCCACTGGATATGGTGACGGGTGCTCCGTCTTGTCCTGTATAAACTTACAATGGACAAGTACCTGCCTCTAGTGGTACAGGTGGAAATGTTTGCAGAATTGTTTTTTCCAAGCCCCTTCAAGCAACTGATTACACAATACACCAGTTTGGAAAACATTTAATCTGGCATATATCTATTTCCTTTGACAATCACTAGAAATTACAGTACCCACTAATCATATTTGTGGAGAATAACAAATTTCATTTTAAAGACATATTTGTGTATTACATAAAACGCCGAGATAAGTTTCTATCAAAAAGACACATAGACACACACTGTGGGAAAACAAAAACTGAAAAAAGTATCTGACACAATTAAAATGAATTATATCGCTAAGAAGAAAACTTAAACAAAATACAAAATAATTTAAACAGGCCATCAGACAGGTTAATGTGTACCCTTGTTTGACTCAAATTCTTTTACCTATATAGATACATAAAACCAACTTAACAAAGAAAAACAAATACAAATATGACGTTGGAAACATTTACATCAACAATAACTATTTATCAAATTGTTTACGAAGCAATAAAATTCCTTTTTAGAATCCAGATTGTGTTAAGTGGGATATTACAACTGAAAACTTGATCACATCTCCAGGATTCAGTGGTCCTGGTTTTTGGTTTAACTGTGTTCCTGGTCAGATCTTCGGACTGGGATCTGATATGCTCGGCAGACGTCGGAGTACAACAGGAAGTCCTGCAGGCAAACGGGAAGTGGGAGCTGGCGAATAGAGTGGCGTGAACACTTCCGCTCGCTTTGTAGACGAGACCGGATCTCCAGCCGGCAAAGATGGCACAAGGAAGGAAGAGATTCTGAAACCACATAAGAAATGGGATTCTGTAACAAGGGTAAAACTCAGGTGATTTGAAACATTTTGTCAAGAAAACTGAGTAACAAAAATCTGAAAAACCAAACAACTTTAAATTCAGTCAAGGACCTGTGCTGGAGCTATGAGAAATAAATACAACAAAACATTTTATAAGGCTAAAAATAAAAATGATACCCAGGATTAGCTAGCACAGCCTTTTAAGTGAATCTTCCCTGGAGGTCGACAGACAGAATTAACACTGGAACATGTTTCCAGTGTTGTATTGTGTCAAGATCAGCACAATTTTATATGTAAATGAAGGGGGTATACCACCAATCTGAATTCCTTAAAGCAGCTGCATTAAAAGCATTAAATAAAAGGGATTAATTAGCTAACTCTCATTGGAGAGTAGCACCAATGAGATGCAGTTTAAAGTGGGAAAACCATTAATTAGTTCATGCAGTAATTAAACGTTTGTAACACTCCAAGTTAGAAATCCTCAGAATTCAGAAATGCACATATATTTACACTGCATGGCATCTCTATGAGTCCAAGACTATTTAGGAAAAGTAACACTGAAATAATCCTGTAGTCTGCAGTGTGGTTGCTTTTATTTGCAGCTAAAAGAATGGATACATAAGCTTCACAGTGGTTTGTAATTTCAGACCACATAAGCTTCTGCTAAAAGGAATTTGTAACTAGCTATGCTGGAAGCATGGTGAACTCATGGTCAACCCTGTGGCTTATTTTTCAATTATTTAAAGAAGAGGCAAATATTGCTGTTTCACTCAGGAAACCCTACATTCTCCAAATAATCAAATTAAGGCTTCAGTCTTTACATCCAGCATTCTTACTATAGTCACCCTCTGAGGGACATTCAACAGTCTCTGTGGGGATCTTTCCACTTTTATCCTGATTGTTACTGTTGAACAGAATGTTTCAGAAGAGAAGACACACCGGCAGACTTTCAAAGTAATTCACACAAGGGCACCTTTAAAAAAAAAAGTCAAAGTCCTAATTCCGCCTGCAAAGTAGGTTTATAAAAATTCAATAATTTTATAACTGCACAGGATAACATATGTATGTCTGAAAGACTGAAACAACTGTATATTTTGTGATGGAGAAAACTTAGAAGATGTAAAATAATTGGCATTACCCTTTTTCACAGGGTTAGTATTGCTTTAGGTTAGGCTGCTACAGTGTATGTACGATTAGGGAATTTAGTATTCTTGTTCCTCACAAGGAACACTTAAGAAGAATGAAACATTTAATGTTATTTTTATTATTATTCTTGCGAAAGTCTTTAGAGCAATGGATAACTCCCACATCTTTTACAAGTTAATGTAAGAAAAACTCAATTTTCAAATACACACAGCATGAGATTATAAATCTCTCCTTGCAATCACATTCACTGGCAGCATGTGCAAATCTGTTATAGTCTCTCCAGTTCAGATTTCCTTTCATCAGTTATCAGCACATCCTGTGAAGATAAACCAGCAAGATGGAGGGGGTTTCAACACCAAACGCTAAAGCTAAAGCAATAAAACCCAATTATCTATCAAATACCATTCAGGCTTCAATTATACTCGGCTTTAAAAACGGAAATGTTGAAAATGCTCAAAATCTCTACACCACTGCATAAGTCATTTAACCTTGGCACACAGAAAAGCACTTTGATCACAGCATCTCTAAACTTGGTTCATTCAATCTTGTAAGCTTAATTGTGCGAAGATATCAATAAAACTAAGAGCAGCAATTCAGCACTTTATCCCTAAAAAGTGGACTAAAAGCTTTTTTCTTGAAAATTTACAGAATATTTGAAAATATTAAGACTTATCAGAGACAGAGAATACCTGAATATATTGAATATATGAAATTCCTTGTTAACTCAAATGCATTTTTACTTGTTAATGTTGTCCTTGTATTCCTGGACCATATTGGTTGTTACTGTGTTTTCCTTTCATTTACCAGGCTCAATATTCAACAGGTTAAATCACCTGTGCCCAATCCACTCACACCACTGAGGTGATTAAGTGCTTAAGCATTCAAAATGACACTAAAATATACAAAGAAAAATCTCCATACTTATTTTTTCTAAAAAGGAATCCATGAAATTCATTAATTGAAACTTAGCACAGTACATTTTAAGATGCATGTTCAAGAGAAAATGGAATGACCCAGTAAAAAAAAACATTAGATGTCATGAATATGGTAAGAAGTGATTTGAGGACAAAATTAATCTGTTTGTCATGACTAGGGATCTACCAAATTCGAAAAGACTTCACAGTTTAAACATCTACTCTTAAATATTCAGTGTGTTATGCTAAAACATACACATTCTTTCTCACCATTGTATGGAACTTCTAAATTTATTTTGAACAGAAAATACTTTATCTTGACCCAATTGATTACTGTCTGAAGTGCTTTTCCCTTAGTATTTTACCATCTAATTCATAAACATGACTTACTGTACTTTAAATTCATTGTTGAGCTTTCTTACACTTATAGCAGGAGTTTTTATGGGTTAAAATGGATTATGCTTATAAATAATTGATAAAAGTTTAACAAACAAAACCAGATTTTATTGGAAATCACTATTTCTGTGTGAAAAAAATAAATCAGCATGAAACATTACTTGAGAAAATTCTGCAATACACAGCACAAAGTTCCAGCAGAAGTATATAATTTTTTAACCTGGTTCAGAGATTTTCTAATAAATGTATATTTTGTTGTTTTTGTCGATATTCCCTCAGAGTAACACATATACAGTAGATTCAATCTCTATGGAAACTAAAAGAGAAAAGATGATGAAAAAGCATCCAAGAGTTACACAAGATCAAGTCTGAGTCACACAATGTCAGGTATGAGTTTGTGTTGAGTACGAGTCAGTGGAATGTTCATCTCGATTCCTACCAGCCTGGTAGATCTGTTAAAGACCACAAGCTGAACCCATGAATGAATCAGTCTGAGATACAATTAGCCGGATAAAACAAAGTATGGCAAAGAAATGGATTGTAAGAGCCACTAGGGGTAAAGAGTCCAATTTATCAAAATTTTGTTCATTTTGCAAATGTTGATCTTTGTCTAATTCACAAAGCAGCTGATCCAAGAACTGTATAAAAATGACAGCAATGTATGTGTAAATTACACATACATTAAAATATGTATGTGTAAATCAGGAAGGCTATGTCTGACTGAATAAATTAATAATTGGCTACTGGCAAATATGGGTTCAGCAACATCAGGTTATTTTGTAACAATGTGATAATCAAAGAGTTTGTATAATTTGTATCTGACTCATCTCTAAGACAGGACAGCAGCATTTTCAAACAATTAAATGAATCTCAATGGAAAACACCCAGCATGGAGGAAACCAGCCATGCCAAAGCAAACAACCTACAGCAAAAACCAAATCATCATTACCAATGCAGCCTTATCACTCCCAGCTCACTGAACAGACTCTGTATGGACAGTACTCCATGGTATTTAATGTTCAGCTCGATTTTCAGAAAAAAACAACAACCTTATGATCTCTATCTACTTGTGGTTTAGGAAACCATACTACAATATCGGTTGTGTGGTTTGGGTTTGACAGCAGTATTACACAAAGTAAACATTGCTGGGACCCATGATCATTCCTCATAACCCAAAGAGACCCAGGTCTTACAGCAACCCCAGCTGATGGTCTACATACCCCCTGTTGCCTGCTGGCCCAGCACCAGT
Source organism: Lepisosteus platostomus (assembly GCF_059453375.1). Taxonomy (NCBI): domain Eukaryota; kingdom Metazoa; phylum Chordata; class Actinopteri; order Semionotiformes; family Lepisosteidae; genus Lepisosteus; species Lepisosteus platostomus. The sequence continues at coordinate 16,175,838 of NC_142627.1, read as the reverse complement.
GTGAGCTCTTCTTCAGCACATATCTCTAAACTCCAGTGCTTTCACTCCCTGCGTTATACAGTGCTTCAGGTAAGCATTGCAATTGAATGTTTCTGGGATTCATGTCTAATAAAGTGAAGCAAGGCACACAAGAAACATGAAGGCCATTACCTGTGCTTGTTTACAGACAGTACAGAGTAACAAGGCCATTGCACTCTATTTATATACCACAATTTTCATAAGTATGAAGACAAGAGACAGGTTAAAAAATAATTAATGCAGTCAAGGTTAAGTTATAAGACATTCTTATCTAAAAATATATGAACTAATATTTGTACTAAAGGAGAAAACATAGGAAAAATTAATCAGATAGCTCCAGTGCTGCAAAGTAACCACAGAAACCTGAGGTCAAAGGTAAATGCTGTCACCATTTTAAAGCACAAGGAACACTGCCAAGTGAAACAAAAGACTAGCTAAAGAAAAACAAAGGGAGATAAAATACAACCAATTTTTTAAATCACAATCTTAATTTTATGTAACACAGCAGTTGATATTTCTGCCTCTAGAATAACTGTCATGTTTTGTGTGCAGAAAATTAACTCTCTTACCAAAATGCCCGGGCTGAACCCAGGTGGAGTTTTCAGCATGGTTGGACAAGGTCTGTTTTACAGCTGGAGGAAGCCGCTTCCAATTAGTGAACTCCAAAGCAAAATTAAGTGCATCGTCCGTTACAGAAGCAGTCCTGCGCAATTACAGAAAAAAGGAAGAAAGAGCAGTGTTATTCCAAAAGTGCTGGCAGTTTCCACTTTTCAGGTTGGGATTCCTTCTAACGACACGGCTAAGAAAGACACCAGCTGTAAATATAATGAGCTATCAGAGCCAAAGAATTAAAGTCTTAGCTTCCTCCTTGAAATAGGAAAATGTAATAATCAGAGTGATTTAAAAAATCATGTTAAGACAAAATGTGTCTCTACAGAATAATTATAAATCTCTTGAAAATTAAACTTTAAAGTTAAGAATTCTAGCCAACTGTTTTAAAATGGTAGCTTAAGGAAATAAATCACACATATAAAGGCAATCAATGGGAGAGGATCAGCAGCACTGGCACCAGATGGAACAGACGCAGCAGCTGAAAACAAGGGCAATGATTCCCAGCCTAAAAAAAACTTCTTGTTCAGTCCCAAATTTGCTTTTTAAGTGTATGTTTTTATAAAATGGCTTTTCTTGATAAATCCAAATTAACTCAGAAACCAACACTTCTTGTTAGCCAGCATTTTCTTAGTAATAACTTAATCCTAAAATCCTATAAATGATTGCATAAAATTGATTTGTAAATTAATTTAATATATAACTGAAACTAATATTTATTGTATCTTTCCATTTCCGATGGCTGTCAAAACTGTTGCGCAAGCATTTACTTGTGTGTTTGCACAGTAGTGCAAGTGCCTTTATGGTACAGTATGTGAGTAAAATGTCAAGCACTCTTTCAAGGAAGGTCGTCTTACCAGATGTGCTATGAGAAATAATGAAATCACAACATATAATAATGATGATAAAACCAAAACTAATATTAAGCCGATGGCTTTATCCAAAGGACCTTCCATTTGTACACATTAGCAGAGTTGGGCGTTTTACTGAGGCAATCGGAGACTCTTGTTTAAAGGTATATAATAATAGTAGTGCCCCATCTGGGATTTGAACTTTACACTTCCAGCCTTCCAATTATGAGGCCAAAGCTCTTACCACTCCACATACTGCTGCCCTCACAGATATGCTTTATGTCATGGGTGGCAGTTTTCTGAAATATTGTCCTCAACTTGAGTTAGAAAGACTGTTTCTCATGATGTATCGTGTACATTAAAAGGGGAAAGCTCTGTTTTTCTTACCCTGCTATAGAAAGCCAAAGCATGTGCACTGCACTAATGCTCAACCAAAAAGAAAAGGCTTCGGTCTCCTAGGAATTGTCATGAAATATATTCAGAATAAAAACTAAGGCAGTTTTATGCATGCAGCTGAATGAAACAGTGAGTGATTTAGGGTCATTTGCATAATGTGGAACATCGCAGAAGTTAGTTTCAAATGGAATTGAGCCTGTATGACTCATTTGTATTGAAAATGTAATTAATACCTTGGCACATTGTAACACTTTGTTTCACAACTTTTTTAGCAATACTGGCACTGAATGGGATTTGAGCAATTATGGTACAAATGCAGTTCCCTTTTTGCTCCACCCTAAATGATCATGATAATTTTGTTTATAGTGTGAAATTCTAGCCAATTAAATTCTGGCTTTGCTCAGATGGTTTTTACACTTGTGGTTTACTACAGCCTAGATACACTTAGCAGTTTCAAGCTGCTTCTTCCTCAGTATGCCTGACAGAGAACACTCAAGAGCAGAGTACTACAGCACAGCCACTACTAGATTCAAAAGGTCTAGTGCACTGCAGACAGACCGATATCCCCACCTACAAAGCTGAAAACCTATCCTCCACATCAGTAGTTCTCAGCCCCACTGGAGAGACCACTGTCTGTGGTTTTCATTCCTGCTGAGCTGTAAATCTCCAGTGCTAACCGGAGACTTTAATTGATCTGCTTGCTTATTTAGACATAATTAAGACTTTTGGCTTCCACACTCAATCCCGATTTTTAAAAACCTGAGGTAAAAGCGTACCACCCTTTTCAACCTTCCTCATACATTCTGCTTATTTCGGACTACACGTCTCTTAAGCGGTATATATAATGAATTATATTAAATACCCTGCCATTAACTTTTTTTCATCTGTCCAGGTCCAATTGGTTAAATTTCAGATGGCACACCTCAATGAGCTTTAATAGCTGGATTTGTGTCCCACATTTAAACTGAAAGGACTAGGTCTGAACCCCCCCCCCCAGCATAGGTGCAAGGAACCACTGCTTTATGCAACCAGAAAACTCAAGTAAAATAATTTAAGCATGAAAAGGAAATTGGATTTGATTGTAACTCTGATGAAAAGACTTGTCAAAGTATTTGCTGCTAAATCCAGTTTCATTTAATATTACTGCATAACGAATGTTTAGTTATGAGTTATGAGAAAGAGTCTCTGAAAAATCAGAAAAGGAATACCAGGCTTCCCAGCCATTGCTGTGATGTTCAGCGAACAAAACAGACTTATGTTAAACGTTTATTAACCTTAATCAGCACTAAAAAAAAGATTACTTATGTTAATGAATCCATTAAAAACCAATGTAAAGTGTGTTCCTGGCTTACGGAAACACAGTAAAACTTTTTAAACCCAAGCAACACCAAAAGGGTTTATGATTTAAGAATCTTAAGGATTTAAGGATCTTGGAATCAATTAAAAATTTACAGAAAGTACATTTTTTACACAATTTTGTCATCTGGACACACCGTATCTGGAACACCTTGAACCATTACACCGGACAGCAAGAGGCTGGTTTCTAACAGATTTCCATGAAAAGATTAAATGAACAGCAAGCACACTTACAAAATCAATTTTGGCATGTTGATGGATTACGAATAATCCCATTGTCTGACATTTTGAAATACAAGTTATTATATTGAGTTTTCCAGTATCCTCTACATAGTCACCACTGTGGGAGGCATCAACAGTGGATTGTAGCAGGTCTATACAACAAATACTGTACAAAAATAATAATTAAACACTCACTTATAACCACTGGGCATATCACCCATTCCAGAAAGACATTAATTAGCTTACTTGGCTTCATGTGCCGAAATCAGAAGTCAAGACCCATATAAAAATCAGCAACCGTGTGCTTTTTGTTTTATCCTTTAATTGATACAATAGCTATTATTAGAAGCATAACTGCTTTTTAAACGTTTTTTAATAAATGTTTCATTTTTAGTCGTAAACCTTACGTGGAAAAGGGGACTGAAAATGAATGGATTTTAAAATCATCGTAAATCTCACGCAATCAGAAAATTAAACTGTTAAATGTGATGAATTTGCATTCTGTTCCTTAAATCCATGTGTGATCTAGTCAGCAGACAATTTCCTGCTATTGTTCTGGATGAGTTCCAGCATTTCTGGCAGTTATTAAAGGTGGGAGCTGCCTCAGAGAAGGTTCTTCATAATTAAATCGAGAAAGAGACTTAAACTTTAAAATTAAAGTAGAAGAGCAGATAATTAAGAACAAGCAGGATTTTTGGATAGAGGTCAGGGGAGACGAATGAAACGAGGGCAAGTAAAAATCAAGCACAGAAAAGCCTTAAGTGTGAAAATAAAGAAGGGGTTGGAAGGGACTTTGCAAACGTGGGAGTCATATCTGAACTTAAAAAATTGGAACACGCATTGGTTAACCTATTACCATTTTATGGTCAAGTGAAATATTACCCCTTCATTTTTTTACTTCATTATTGATTGCTCTCCTTTTAAAAGTTAAAAAAAAAAGATACAGTTAGGCTAAATAGGAAGCCTGAGTGGTAAATCGGATTGCACCACCTTATTTCATGGTATAGTGAGCCTGTCTCACAGCTGCCGACAGGTCATTTTAATGCTGCAAACACTCCCCTGCTGTAAGAGAGCTATTTCCACATTATAAAGCTGTATGGTACAACCGTTTCCTAATGGCAGATAATCAGCCAGCAGCACAGCTGGCATTTACTTTCCATTATTCTCTCCCTGCAAGAATTATTTCTTCTGACTTAAAATGTTAATTGTATTTATAGTTTGTGTCAGTCTGTTTTGAAACTTGCAACTACTTTCCTTCTGAAACCATCACTGCAAGAGCAGTGAAAATGTAACTGTTATCACATCAAAATTGTTCCAACACTTTTAACAACCTTAGCACACACTTAACATTCACTGATTGCGTTTTGACATAGGAAAGGTTTTAGAACTATAAAACTCCTGAAATGAATTTATTAAAAACATTTAGTACAGTATTTTCACTTTATATTCAGCACTTTTAAATATATCCTAACATTCAGTTTGCTGTTTTATTTCTTTCCTCAATTATCTTTCAGATGTAAATGATGCATCAACATATTTTCCTAAGTAGCTTTTGCAAGCTCTGTGTTTCCCGTTTTTTATTTATAGGTCATGTTTTTGCTTCCATATGTAACACTCTTGCCTACATTAAATTTAATCTTCCAGGTGTTTGTCTAGTCTTGAATTTCTTTTAAATCTTTTTACATTTCCTTTATGCCTTCAAAAGTGTTTGATAATAATTCTATGTACTTTACGTAACATCTGTGAACTTTAAACTAGGTTTACTAAAACAATATAATCCAGATATCCAGAATCCATTTTTCATACTAGCATTTCACATAGCTAGCATTACTTTGCTTGTATAGGAGCAGCATTACTTTCCTGAATGATTTGGCTCTCACTTGTCAATACTGCAAACCCCCATCCTTTTTAAAACATTCCAAGGGTTAGTGCTCAATACGAAGCTGATAATACCCTGTTCAAGACAAGCCCCCCCAACCCCACCAAAGTTCAACTCTACACTTTAATTGGGAAGTCTTGGTTACAGACAGCTAATGACAACTATGACAGTGAGTGGTTTTACGGGTAGAACTGCTTGGGAGAACTCTCAAGTATTCTCTCAAACTGGTAAATAAGGTACTTATTTTATGATTTCTGTGGTAGAAAACACCAAAATGATTTCGGGTATAATAAAACTAAAAGTTGACAACAAAACCAGCATGGGTGAAATGCCCTCTGTTCTTTCTTAACCTATCTCAAAGTCCTGAAACACTTATAGTTACCCATGACATATTAACTTCTACAGAGTACTTCTGAAAAGTTTCAGTTAGTCCCCGTTGAACATCTCAGCAGAGACAAAAATGCATGTATATGTCTCAAGCATAACCTAACTACTTATAAGTGCGAAGGGAAATCTGAATTCAACTTTTAGACTGTTTACAGACAAACGTCTTGGGACTGAAACATTACTTTGATAGTTCTCCATAAGAAACCACTACAAAAATCTTCCTCTGCTCTTTTATTTCAAAGTGTTTCCAAAGTTTATTGAGGAAAAATACACCAGCAACCACCATGTATTACTGCACCTGATTGACCTCCCAATAAACTGAATCTCTTTTGCTGAGCCGCACCTGCTGAAACACCTGCTTCCACTGGAGTGTTTCTATTCACTCCACAGACATAAGAGAGGCTTGTTGCCATGGATATATATATATATGCAGTTAATTATAGTCCACACAAAAAAATTCAAATGGCAATTCTCTCCCAAACACAGTTCTGCACTAAATAGAAGGCTCATACCTAAAAGTGCTTTTGGTCCATTTTAGATATTTTTTACTACTTTTAACTTTTAGAACCCTTGCAACTGAAAATTGTGAAAATCACAACACAAATTTGGGATTAAACAGTTCCAATACTTTTTCTGCTAAAACATCAGAAAAAGAGAAGAAAACGTTTGAAAGTATCACATTCTATCTGAACTGAAACAATGACATATTTTTCACCCCCCAGTTTCACATTTATAACTTCATTTTTACTTAGTTTTAATACCCAAAGATATACATGCTTGAACCCCTTTTATTGTAACTTGATTTTCGAATAATTGTAATAAACTGTAAGCCTTGTCATTACAACCCATACCACAGTAACCACACTTTGGCCATTAATTCAAACCGATATTGGTCTTAACATTACCAAGGCTGTCTGACGGTGGTCAAGTCATATCACACAGCATTTGTATCCCTGTGCTCCACATCACAAACAGTGAAATAGGTCTCCAGGTTCCAAAATTGTAGCTTTGTTGGAAGGAATTGTGTATGCCAATACTTTTTGAGGCTATTCTGGATGATAAACACCGCAAAAGAGGAGTTAACAACAGCTTGAATGACAAGTACTTGAAAATTCTCACCATATGCACTCAACTATAAGATTTTTATTCTTGCCACACAAAACTTCACCTTACAAGGACAAGCAACAACTTTCGTAGCCAAAGCTAACAACAACAATTGTAGGAAACTCTATCTCTAAGACATTAGGAAAACCAAAAAAGTGCTAGAATCTCTTATAGGTGATGTCACAGCCCTGAAAATAAATATTTCATTCTAATTTCTCAATCTCAGAGGGGTAGCAATGGATCCCTTCAGCAATTTATTTCTGTGCTCTTTGCAATGAAAAGCCCAGTTAAAAACAGGGGTCAAAATGTTACTTGAAATTTTCAGCGCTTTGTGTCTTTGTCATGATGTTGTTGAAGTACAACAAAGACCGCTACTTACCATGTTTCACTAAGAAGATGCACCGGGTCAAATCCTGCAAGCAGCAGTTCAGGAAGCCACTCAGGAGAGCGCTGTTGAGCGGACACACAGGCTGCAAGGAAGCCTTCCAGGTGCTCTCCCGAAGGCAGGGGGTCTCCTTGTTCCAGTAGTGAGCTGAAGAGAGACAGGTGCTCCTCCTCCAAGCAGGCAATGTAGTGACGCTCCAGCACGCGGGCCCCAGAGCTCAGGAGAACTAGAGCCATTTCCATGTAACTGTGAACAAGAACAGGACGAAACATGAACTTTATGAGCTTCCTCCTTCAAAAAATGCATGGGATTTTAACGCAGTGCCAAATGGTTAGAACATTTGCAAACTAGACTGAAGTTTCAGATTCTTTTCTATTCAATTGAACATTGACACTGAAGAAATCCAATGTGTTACAATCTTCCTAACTATTTAATCTAACACCTTTTAACACTATTTAAAACCCTAAACTTCACCTGCATAAGTTCAACATTGGTATGAAATGGTTCTGAAACCATACAGTTTACCACTAAAGCCTCAATTGTGTTACATTATGGAGTCACTTCAGAACATGGAATTTTCCATTCTCATGATGGTTATACTATTCTATTACTGTACATTCAGCTACGTATGGTGGAAATATGTACTTTATTAAACTGAAGTGTAAAGATGATGATTTTAAATAGTTTAATTTCCCAACAGTTTTTGAAACATGACACCATTAGGAAGTACATAATCTCCTCTATTATTTTTAGAGTCAAATGTGTCGATTCAGAAAAAAGGGAAAAAACATTTTCTATTAGCAAACACAGAACAAATGACCAATTACTCTAACAAGCATATTTACAGCCTGTGTGGATCCGTGCTAATAACTACAGCTACCATGCAGCAGCATAGTATAAAGTAGGAATGTTTCTTAACAGCTAAAATAACTACTGAATGTAATTATGCATGCTTGCTGGCAAACAGAACGGGCTTCTGTTCCACACTGTGTCCGCCTGTACATTAGGAATATCCGTGCTGACTGCGGACAGCCCACGTCGCCTGTGAATCAGGCAATATTCAGCATCCCTTCTGCTCAGACACAAAACTCCCTGCTCTGATCTGCCAGGACACAGTAAGCGTCCCAGTCCATCACAGCTGTGTCAACAGCTCCACCAAGAGGCCTGCTATGGTATGTAGCAGCTAGTTTCCTCTCCTCCTTGCATGTCTCTTACACATTCCACCCCCAGCCCTATCCTTTGCAGTCCACTGTTCTTCTTTGCCTTCTTTGATAGATGGAAATCACTGCCATGATCAAAGGCCATCTGTCAAAGGAACTCCGCCTGAGGGGTTGAGTCTCAGCAAGGTGCTCAGTTAGAGGCCTGCAGTACATACTCCTCTTCCTGATTCTGCTTCTCAAGCCCCCCCTGCTGTTACACTCCATCACATGTGCAAGATCAAAAAGGAGTTTTCACAAGTTCAAATGGCAATACATTTTGGAGCCATACGAATTTCCAGATCTGATCAGGGTTTTCCACACTTTAAAAAAAAAAAATCAACTATACAACACAAAAAAAACATGGTCCATTTTAAAATTCACAGAACTTATCATCCAGAGACTTGCTTTTCAAAGGTTTTAAAATTAAGAACTGTTTCCATCTCGTGTAGTCTTTGACGGAGAGCTATGTCATATACGGATCTCATGCAGCTGTGCTCAGCATCAGTGTCCTAGAAACCTTGCTGGATCATATGGCAGTAGTATGGGTTCTGTAGGACAAACAGCATGGTTTTGACTCAACTGTTTACAAATTGCCCATGGCACACATTTACCACAGAGCAGCAATCTGGCCACAGTGAAGGCTTTAGGACTCTATCCATTACATGTCTTCTTGAGTCTCTGTCCCAGATTTTTAAACTTAATACTCATCCTTCTTTCTGTGCAAATTCATATTGCAGGGGTTGAAGACACTGTGTTTTCGTCACTTTACTTTCATACAAAACTATATTTGCAAATGTCCTAAAAGATACCGCACTGACCCACCTGGAAAAATTGGGGAAAAAAAACACTTTTTGGATGTATTTTACTTCCTATTTTATGAGTGAACAGGCAAAATGTCACATGTAAGTAAGTCAAGCTAATTTATATGTAACACAGACATCTATCCATTTTTCTAATAGCAAACACTTGACTCTTGTTCTGCCTTCTCCTCATAATCAAAGGCTGACAAACACTTAATTTCGTAGATGAGTATATATCAATAGAAAAACACAGCAAGTGGTTATTTTGAAAAGGCCTGTTGTCACTCTAATTATGTGAAAATAACTGTGTTTGGGAGAAATGTAGGCCATGTGTATTGAGTATCACAGGACCACAAATATCACCACACTGCAATCTGACTTGCAGAATCCAATGCTATACTGTATGTTGATAACACACACCCTACCAGAACTGTTCTGTTGTAAAGACCCAGGGATTCCAAACATAATTATATGTAAAAACAAGGACTTCTTATCTAAAGTTCAGAAATACAGCCAAAGCTAAAAGTACTAAAAGGTGTTCTCCCCTTTGTTCCTCCCCATGGATTTAATTTTTATTATTTCACAAACAGATGCAGTTTTTCAAGCCCAGGGCCTAGATGTCCTTTGTACTGCATCTTATTCAGGTTTGACTCTTCTTCCCCTTGAAATGATATCCTTGGCAGGTATTGGGATAGGCATTGCTTCAGACACACGGTATTATTGCAATCTCATGTTCAGCTTTATGGGAGTTTTATATCAGAGCCTGTCTTTCTTCCACAGCTGTGATGAACAGAACATTATCAATATTCCATGACTTCAAAATGTTCACAGTGCCATATTTTTTTGATGAAGAAGGAAACCTTGTATAATGGCGCTTTAAAAAGACTATCAGTGTGAATTACCTCTTAGGTTTCTGTTCAAGCCTGTTAAGCAGCAAATGAAATAATGAGGCTTGGCACATTACGGTGAATTTCCTTATAAAGTAATTTCATTAATCCCCATTTCATTTTGTGAATGAAATGCAAATATGCTAGAAGTTTTTTTTAGTGCTTATTCTTTTTTTTTTTAATTTGAGCCAGCTTTATGTTAGTCCATTAGTCTTTCTATTGAAAAAAAAATGCTTTCACTAATCTCTCATGTAACAGCTCACTCTATCATTGCATTTCCTGATCCTTGTCTTACAGCACTGTCAGGAATGTTAACCATGGCCCTGTGCTAATGTTTCCTTAACACATTTAAAGTTATTTAAATCTAAATGTAATTATTCATACTCCTTTATTTGGCTTAAGACATTTTTTCTTACACATGTCCAATCCTATATTAGCTTCAGCATATACTGTAGGACAAAGACATTCCTGAATATCCCTATTGCAGTTTATTTCTTCCTCTTCAGAAATAATTACAATAATAAATAGTATTCACCTTATTTTTGTAATGCATTTCCTTTATCCTTTTTTCCTTTCTCTAATATTTCATGGTTTGGAAACTGTAAGAGCTTTAGTAGGCTTCCAGCACTTGCCTTGTGCTATGCCTGATTAATTAACTAACTGACAGTGAAAGTTGCTTGATTTGGCAGTTTCTAAGAGCCATGGATCATAAAAGTGCAAAATTTTCATACCCAAAGAAATGACAGAGTAACCATTGTGCAAATGCATGACCTCTTCAGTGTACATTGTGTCTTTTTCCTTTTAACGTGCTTGGTTTGTCATGCACAGTCCTGCCAGGGGAAATGTCTCCTTTGCCCTGTCTGGGGGGCAGACCCATCCTTACAGTGAATTCATGATGGGCAAACTGAATAATTGAGCATCTGTGTGTGACTGAAGTGCCTCTTTTCTTCTCAAATGGAACACAAGTAATATGACGATTGTCAAAAAAGGCTGCAAGAGGCCTCTAGCATGCAAATCATCATGTGCAAAATTCTGGATTTCACAGAGCAGCCAGGCTCAGTCATTCACAACACTCAAATTAGCATGCTCTAGGTGACTCGGCTCTAAATGTAATACTTACATACAGTATGTTATGCTTGTGGTCAGAGACATTAAATAATAAAATAAAAGCCCTCAGCAACGCATTCTCTTGAAATGTATCTTGTTTCCAAAAGTGGAGTTAATTCAGTCTAAAATGCTGCTGCAGCAGTTCTGCCATGGCTTCACAGGGCCTGATCATTTATTAAAACTCTCCAGCTCTCACCCAGACTCTTCACATTATGCACTGCTGTTTCACTCTATATAGCACACAATTAAAAATAAATCCCGGAATTCCCCACATTAGCAAGTACGTTCTAAGAATATCCCAAGCTGCAGAGAACAGTTAATAAACCTACGAAACAGGTATGCTGAAAAGGTGAAAGAAGAAACCACATATCTTTGTTTAGCCTATAATATTAGGGTTAACAGCTGCTCTTTAAAAAGTCATAACAGGATTTTCACTGCCCGCAGTGTGGACTGGTCCACAGTCTAAAGTATCATCCTTAAGCATGCCCCTCCTAAAGCACAGTGCCCCCTTTCTCCGTAGTGAGATGGTAATTTGGAATTTGGAACTTGTAATCCAGAGGAAAGACCACCTACTGGGCCACTAACACCATATCTAACAGCAACTAAAATATTCTTGTTTACTAAACAAGAATAGTTTTGTTTACTAAAATATTATCTAATTTCATATAACTGCGATGGACTGGTGTACTGTCCAGGGATTGTCCAGACAAGTGCTCAGTGCTGCCCAGGATAGGCTCCAGGCCACAGTGACACTAAACTAAATAAGTGGTTATTAAAAATTATGATATGATGTTTCAGACATCTGACAATGTCCGGTTTCGAGGTGGTATACCGTATACCTGCTGGCAACCTAACACTAGTTTTTAAAAAAGCTTGTAATTTGAAATAGTTCCGCTAACACATCGGTCTAGTGCTTGAATAAATAAATTAAAGTAAAAAGAATATTTTAATGATGACATGAATAGCTAATAATATTCAAAATACTTTGGCCCACTTTTGGGTATATGCTATAAGGCCACCACATTGTCAGTGTATCAAACAAAAGATTTCCGTCCGTGAACAGTAATTCTACCACAGAACCCTTTAGCTACCCTTACTCACATTAATGTACTCTACAAGTTAAGACACACCCCACTTGGCTACAGTCTGCCTTTCTAATACGTAAGCCAACATTGTAAGACATATTTTTTTTTCTTTCCATTTCACTACACGGTTCTTAGTTTTCAATTTATACCCTCTGTCCCTACAAGAGTCTACTGCAGTGAGGCTGATAAATGAGGTTCCTGTCAGCTGTGGCTGAATTCAGCTGAGACCCAGATATCTTCAGAGGCCCTTAGCTGGGACTGCCTTCTCTCCAGCAATCTGGCTTGTCACACAAGGAAGCCTGGGACTCCCATGGGAAAATCCAATGCTCAAAATAAGAACTACTCGTTTAAAAAAAAAAAAAAAACAGCAACTCATACACAGAAGAACAAAAAAAGCATTTAACTACTGATTCATATAACAAAACTCATGATGGCCAAGAACTGGAAGGTCTCAGACTGAAAAGTCAAAGCCACAAATGGGCAAGTTCATGCGCCTCAAGCAGGCAAGAAGCTTGCTGTAGGTTGATTGCTCCCTAATAAAAAAAACCGAGAAGAGGAAATAAAGCTGATAAAACTTTAAGAGCTAATTAAAGGTACTGTAAATGGGAATGTGGTGGATCGTTGTTTACCCATTTCACCTCCAACAATCTTGTCATAAATCTGATACTGTTCATTGACTCCCTCAACTGGGGTCTGCAAGAACACAAGATAGCTACCAATGTCTTCACTCTAGATAACATGAAAAAGGTGCTACCTACAACTACAGGTGATCGATAAAAGTTTTGTTTTCATATTGTGGAAACCTACATTGATCTAGTAACAGGGCTGTTCATTAGACGTTCATTAGTTACAACCTTATATAATCAAATGAAATTGCTTTACAGCAGCAACTAAAATACCTGACATTGTCACTTGAGTAATCCTGTGTAAAACAAAAGATGATAAAATCAAACTAATGGAAGACCGGGATCCTGAAGATCAATGTCCTGTTTTTTCCTCAGGTTTCCTAGGAAGGAGAAATTAGGCAAGATCACCTGGGAAGTGTGTCAGTAGGTGTGATTTCCTTTAAGTGACATAAGGCAATCAAAACCTCTCACATCTTCAAGATCTTTGAGCACAATATATTCTAAATTACAGAACACTGAACCAATATTACATTGCCAACATACATGAATTGGGAAATATAGTTATCTATTACAGTTATCTTACTTAGAGCTTTCTGGTACAATATGTACTATCCACAGAGAGAGAATGGTATTGTCCTCAAGCTTAAATGCATCTGTGAGCTTTGCATCAATATCAAGGACTCAATATATAACAGGTAGGCGCTTTTCTTTTTTCTTTAATATTTTCCATGGTGCAATCCAACTGAGTTACAGAACCAGAGATGCATGAATCCATTTAAACTCACCTTTCAGAAATTGCTAAACAAAGTGGCGATAAGATCTCAAACACCAAGCATTCCTGGGCATTAGGGCTGTAGCCTTCTCTCAGCAGAATCCTCAAACACTCTGTGTTACCTCCTAGCACCGCAGAATAAACAGGACTCACTTTCCCCTTCCCCATATCACACATCCGATCTGTCAGAGGAATAAGCAACTCCAGGATCCTGCAATAATACGGAGCCTACATATTAAACCAGGTATGTTTTATGAGGGATTCAGTTCAGTTTGTCATGATTGTAATCTTCAAAATTGTACTTCTCCTGGTGGAAATCTATCTAAGTGGCTCTGTGAAGATACAGGCCCTGAATATGCACTCTAAACAGTAAGTACCTGATAGTACCAACTACTTTTGAAGGACATTTCAAAGCTCCATCTTAAAAACCCTTTCAACAAAACAGATGACTGACATATCATATTAATATTTAATTTTCAGCTAACTGGATTCTCAGAAAAGCAGTCAGACATTGTCCATTTACAATATGTGAATTTGGCTCTGCCCAGAAATGTAAATTAGGCTGATCAAACATCTTTAATATAGCTGTACAAGGAAATCTATAAAGCCGTGGGGGAAAAACTCAGAGATGAGTAAAGGCACATTTCTAACAGCCTAGCATATGTCTGTCAGGCAGATACGGGCCTTTGACTGTAGTGCTAGCAGGGTGTTCTACAGAACTGGTCACAGATTAATAAGTGTTGTTCTGGAAGACAGTTGAAGTTACAACTGTCTGACCATAAAACCTAACGACAAATAAAAGAGATTTGGATGTGAAGGTTGTAACAAACATTTTGTAGTCTTCTAAGGTCTCATTTTGCTATATTACATATACAGTGCAATATTTAAAGCAGATCATCAGAGAAATAAATTGGCTATTTTGCCTTCCTTCCTATTTTGCCTTCCTAAATTCTTTCAAAAAAACATCCATATTTTGCTTTATTGTCCCAGAAGACAACACGAAACCCTACACTTACAGTACATAGCCTCAAGGAATCTGTAGTATTTACTGGGAGAATTTAGTCAGACTAGCACAAAAATATCTTCAAATTTCAAAATAAAATGAGTCATAGGTAAGAAAAAGAAAACTTAAAAGATGTAAATTTTTACTTTAGCTTGTTTTGTGTGCAACAGCTTGAGAATGTGGACCAATTCTGCACTGCAGAAAGAAAATGCCCTGTCAGTGACTAAAGCTCGGGAACCTACTTGTCTCTCCCATGCTGTGCAGCTGCATGTATAGGCAGCTGCCATGCGTCATCGTTGCAATAGAGGTTGGGATCAGCACCGTAGGACAGCAGGGTCTCCACACAGCCCAGATGTCCCTCCTGGGCTGCAATGAACAGAGGTGTGGCTTTGTCCTTGGCCTGGCAGTTTACATTTGCCCCTAAAACCACATCTTGGTCAGCAAGGTATTTCATCTGGACAGTTCCAAAATCAAAGGGGTAGAAAACACTTTCCTACCACAGTCTGCTAGACTCTTCAGGCACTCAAGCTGCCCATACTGAGCAGCAATGAACAGCGGAGTGATTCCAAAATCATCCCTGATCTCTATGTCAGCATCTTTCTCCAACAGAATCTTCATGACCTCAGAGAACCCCTGAAAGAAAAGAAAGAAATTCAACATTGTATTAATACACCAGTTGACAAAGGCCATTAAACTGGTATCCTATTAGCATTAACCTATAATAGACACTAGCAACTTGACAATGGCAATCCCAAGGTTTAATAGATGTGCAAATGTTATTAATCAGAATAAACCATGTAAATAAAGCTAAAGCTCTTTTGAGATATTATTCAAATAAACTTTGTTTTTATACATATTTTATAGAATTCACATACCTAGAATCTAGAATTCACATACCTTTGCTTTTGTTTATGTGCTTCTAATATTGATCACTGGTTTAAAGTGAGGAGTGCTGCTGTAGCTGTATTAGCCCACTGCACAGGTGGGATTCCAGTGTTCAGGGTTAGGCCAATCAATTACACACATAAAAAACTCAAGCTAATGTGAAATCAAAAAACGCCACTTCCAAAACCGTTTAACTCAATTTTAATACTGTTGAAGATGGATCAAAATAAGAATTTAGTTGTCTGATGAATTATAGATTTGATCTAGAAAAATGCATCACAGCAAACTTCGCAACAAGCAAACATTTTTAGTACAAACTGCTTCATTGCCACAAACTGGCATGCTGTCCAAAACCTATATTCATCAAAACCTTTTACTGGGATCCCAGTTACCACTGTTTTCAAAAACAGATATTTCCACCTTGATATAAAACAACCAGTGTATACAGGCCCCTCTTTAAAAGCTGCTTTTCATGCAGTCCCATGGGTGGCTGCCAGGAGATGGGTTTCACTATAATGAGACAGAAATAGCTTAGTGGTGCTGCAGAGCCCAACAGCATTTTAATGAGTAAACCTGTATTCATTAAAAGAATCCTCGAAACCCATACTCTTTAACAACCGCTGGTAAAACTGCTGAAGTTAGTCAGTGAGCATGTATGTGTATGCATGTACAGAGCTCTGGAGTATCCAAATAAGCCCATAACCAGACTGGTGGTAGGGCAAAGTGGAGCTGCCCTGCTCCACAGGCAATTAATACTGTGAATATCCCATTTAGCCTCCTCAAGGGGGATAACGTTTTCCCCGGGGGACAATTTAATCTACACGTTGTTGGGCTAGGCTAGTGGAAAAAAAACTCACAGGAATATGAGAAGTACATGCAAACTCAACCCAGAATGAAGCCCATTCCAAGAATGAAGAGCCAGGCACTGTTGTGCAGCAGTGTTAACATCCATGTCATCACACTTTATTGGCCATTTTTAATTTCTTGCATTAGGAATTTGTCTTTTCACATACCCCAGCATGCTCTCCATGAGACACACAGACAGGGAGAGAGAAGCTTGGGGTCAGAGCGCAGGGTCAGCAATTTATAAGGCGCCCCTGGAGCAGCTGGGGTTAAGGGCCTTGCTCAGGGGCCCAACGGAGTAGGATTGCTCTGCCGGCCGCGGGATTCGAACCGGCAACCTTCCAGCCACAGGTGCAGATCCTTAGCCACAGAGCCACCACTCCGCTCCTAGAGTAGGTTACTAAATGTAGGTTACTAGCCAGTTATGGATGTGTTCATGTCTACTCCATGGTGCACTTAAAAGAGTTTATCACACCTCCATCATCTTTACATCAAGTCTGCTCATATTAATATGGCAGGCATCTGTAAAATCAGGCACCAGACTGAAAACTGCAATTTCTTGAAGAATGTGTGAATGGAGTATTTCTAATTATATAAATATATATGATATCTCACCAAGGACGCCATTTCGTGGTTTCAGCTGAGAGGAGAAACAATTAAATGATTGAAAACCCTGCCATGGACGTCTAATCTTATAGAAAAAGAATCTCAAACCTTGACTGGTGGCCCTCTTAGCCAGGAATTAAAATTAACATCTGTTAGGAGTGTGAAACACTCATTATCCCCAGAAGGACACCGCTGTAGATTAATTATTGATCAGGAATATTAGTCAAGCGTGTACGAATGCCCAGTCACCTTCTCCCGCTGAGTTCCAGCAGGACAAAAGCACCCTATTGATATGAGCATTAAAAGCTCCCATAGAGAAGTGCCAGACTGCTTCAAAGTCTTTCCAAGAATTTTATATTTGGTGCAAATATTTAAAAAGCATATTCAAGCACAGCCTCTTTTGGTAACTCTGTGTTCTTCCACCATTTTAGTTCATTTCATGTGTTTTATTTTTTTATCACTGCTCTAAAATACATGATGAACAAGGACAAATAGGTACAGCAGACTTTAAGTATTTTCTAAAGGTATTCAACCTACAGCTCCTTCAATCTCCTCTGCTGCTATACTTTGACACATCCTGGTCCTTAATTGCTATACTGATACCGTGAATTATCAATTAAAAATTCTGTAATGGAGTGAACTGAAGGGGCTGCAGGTTAAGTAACCCCATTCTAAAGCTCAGCTTAATTCAAAATAATATATTCTTTTTAGATTTAGTTTTCAGACACCTCGCTGCAAAAACTCCACATTCAGAACTCATCATAGGGATATAATTCACATTTTATTTGAAAATGAAGTACAAGGAAAGAAAAGGACAACTCTGCCCCCTGTATTTCTTCTTGCACAATGGCAGCTGAAGGCAATACTCTTTTTACAGGTTACAAAAATAAAACTACCCATGTTCCAAAAAGCACATCTAGCACATGTAATTTTTGTTACAATATCTCATTATTTATCCAAGCAGGGGGGCAGTAAAATGAAATTATTTTTCTCCTTCTAGCCTGCAGATGAAGAACGAGCCCTGCACTGTGACTGGGGGGGACGCTGCAGGGAGGGTCGCCTGGATGTGCCAAGAATGCAGCCCAGCACGTTCTCAGTGATGTAACCTCTCATTCCACTCTGCAAGGCTCTGCTTCACTTCCTATTCTGTAGCATAGGCAGCTCTCTCTCCTTCCCATTTGCCACAGTGACACCTAGTGAACAAACACTGCGCTGATGCAGGTGCCTTGGTGGTGTAAAAGTGGAGCGGGACTAAAATGGTTGTAATTTCTTTCAGATGGAGACCCCTTTCTTTCCTTAACAATGCATCTTTGTTCATCTACATAAAACTTCCCATTCCAGTGCTTGTATTTTTAATAAAATTAAATTGTTCAAATGATTTTTTAAATCTGTTAACTATATGAATCTCTTAAAAAACAAAGGTCCCATAGGTAATGACATGTTAGTGTGCTGTTACTACAAGCTATTTTACTGAAATAATTCCCATAATGCCAGGACACTCTTCAAAAGCCCTGTAAATGACAGGTGGACATACTATACAGTGTGTTAGACGTGTATGTTAGGGAATGTTACCTACAGCTTGGGAGCTTAAAGTAACCAAATGAACAAGTCACCTTTACTTACACTTGGTGTTTATTAAAATAAAACTCAACAAACCATGCCTCTTCAACTGATACACATTTAGCACAAACACTGAATCAAAAGATGTCAGTAAAAAAAAAACACCAGGTTTTGTATGTCCTTTTTGATTTTAATGTCCTGGAATGTGATTAGGTTCATCTATTATACAGCGGTACTACTAGTGATATAAGAAATTATTACTATTAGTAGTAGTAATGTAAATGACATGGAGTAACTAAAATATTCTTCTGTGGAGCAACACTTGAGCACCACAGTTTTCACTCCAAAAATAAATTCACAATGACACCTGTCCATCTTGAAAGCTTGCTTTCTTCATCACTCAGACAGCAACATCTTAAAATCATTACTGCCTATCTGAGAACACACAGAAAAACATAACTAATATGAATCCATTAACATCAGAAGAAGTTACTGCCAAATGGAACTCTAATTAACTGCAGAATTCCAGACCAAAAATCATTTCAATTTCAAAACGTTTTTTGCTAAACAAAGCCCTCAGAAAACAAAATAAAAATAGTGTTTGAATACATAGGTCAGGCTTTGTATGCTTCAAGATAAAACAGGCTTCTTCCTTTGTGAAATGCTGGGTTATTGTGGCTCAGAATGGATATATGTTTCAGGGGTTTTTTCTGCTAATTTACATTGAAACATAAAATCACCGTGACAGGCAGTCTGTAGTACACACAGGACTTTTATTTAGTATAGATGCCAGGAAGAAAGACTATTTATTTATCAGATTTTAGAGAGCAATTCTCTATTTTTTCCAGTGTAAATAACAGGGACACCAAGTGGTGGAAACCAGTAGTCATGGAGAAAACTGCAAAAGATTCTTCTCTTCCTCATGAAACATCAGTTCATAAATTTAATGTAGTAGGCATACAATATAGAGCATATTTGGATTAAGAACTACAGTAGTTAATTAATAGAAAACAAAGTATAAATAAGGAGTAAATGCTAGATTTAGGGTGAAGTAACTAGCTGACTATCACAGGAGATTGAATTAGGACTACTGGTCTTCGTACTTTATTTAAAAGATTCATGCATACTAACTGGAACGACTAAACTTTACTTAAGCAAATACTATTGAATCTGCAAATTAATTCTGGTTCGTAAATTATCTAAGATGTAAATAAAAGATTGAGTGTGTAAGCACATGTGCAGAAGACTTAATATTGATAAACATTAATGTTAATAAAGTAAATGGTTTGAGTGTTTATGCTGACATCTTTTACATCTTTGAGATAATTGGGGAATCAATCATAATTGCAAGCAAGAAGTAGGTATATTATGTATTAGTACATTGTACAATAAGCAAGACCTCATATAGAATTACATGTACAATTTTGGTCGTCATATTACAAAGAAGGTATTGCTGTCTAGAGAACAGCAACCAGATACATTCCTGGGCTGAAAGAAATATCCTGAACTAGCTGGCTAAAAGAGGAGATTTTTTAGCCTTGAATAAATACGACTACAAGGGGACCTGATTCAAGTATTCAAAATCCTTATAGGCACTGACAGAGTCAAGTGGAAACTAAGTGGAATTGCATTTAAAATAGAGAACAGGGAGGACATAATAACACTTTACACACTGAACTCTTAGGGTATGAAAAAAGTAACCCAGCAGTTGACGTTCTCTGACTTCTTTTTAGAAGCAACTGGATGAGATGCTAAGATCAATTACTTACTACCAACCAAAACAGTTTTATGGGCTTGAAAGCCTCCTTCTGTTTGTAACCCTGCTTATGTTCTAAATAGATTTATTAAGTAAAATACGTTTTTTAAAAGTTTATAAATAGGACAGTCATATATTCAAAGAGAAAATAAAATTTCACAGCAAATCAGTTTTCAAACAAATGTAACTCGAAATTAATGTTGATTTAAAAACAAATGATCAGTAATGTTTTAAAACAAAGACGTTTGTCCTAAAAATGATAAAGACTGAGTACAATAGCCAATTTCTCAGTAAAACAAATGATTCTGAACATTATCTCTTAAGCCAGCAGCCATATCACTCTGCAACTCACAACTGGCAACCCACTGAAGCTAAGCAGGTGTGAGCCTGGGCAGTACCTGGATGGGAGACCTCCTGGGAAAGGTGTTAGTGGGGCCATCCAGGTGGGGCTGCACATTGGTGGTGGTGGAGGGGAGTCCCCATTATCTGTAAAGCGCTTTGAGTGGAGTGTCCAGAAAAGTGCTATATAAGTGTAAGCAATTATTATTATTAAAGATTATATAGTGAAAATGAAAATGCAGAATACCTGAAAAGCAGATTGATGTAGAGAATTCCACCCACACAGCGACTGGGACCCATTGACATCAGCTCCTCGGCTCACCAGCAGCTTCACAACATCTGTGTGACCGTTCTGCACAGCTAGACAAACCAGAAAGAGTTCAAAACACCTAGTTGCATACAAGCCATAATGCTTTACCTTTCCTAACCATTGCTTGCTCAACCCAAGGCGTGAAATAGTGAAAGATTAACAGCCTGTAAACGTTTGAAACACCCATCTGCATTCACAATCCAGTCTGACTCAAACTGTCATCATAAAGTCCATTTTATTCTCATTAGTGAAGTTTTTTTTCAGACTTGCAAAGAGTTCATGTCAGGACTTTTCTTTACAGCCAACAAATTGCTTTCCACCAGTTTTACAAGAACCATAAATCAATTGTTTTTCAGGAGGTACTAATGCAGACTAGAATGCAAATAGGATTCTTCTGGGCCTACACTGGATTGTTTAGCAAAGCCTTAGGTGAACCAAACCAGAGGAAGATCTAAATTTTGTAGAATAAGAAAATAAAATTAATGGCACAGTTAACCATCAGCATGGAAAAAGGTTAGCTGTAATTCAATTTCCTCCTTTTAACCACCTGTAGAAATATCTTTTGTTTCAAGGAGAAAATCTTCTTTACCAGTATGTGTTAATTGAATTTCTTCGGCAACCCATTTGAGCACAATGAAATATATTTTAATGAAGAGATCACAAAGAAAAAAAGTTTTTGCAGATAACTGAATTCCCTACGGGTTGCAGGGGCTTTTATTCCTAAAAGGTTTTTTTAAATGAAGAAATAATCTGTGCCATGAAAACTTCATTTAAATCTTGCATTGTCTTCTTGGAATTAAAATAGTCTAGTAATAAAAATGAAGATTATTCTACTGAAAAATAAAATTAAGGCATGAAATCCTGTCAATGTTTATTAAGCCCACATTAACATTATGTTTTATTGCACTGTCTTGACAGGTTGTAAAATCAGTAATAATACAAAACAGATTCATTGCACAGTATCAGATTAGGTCAGATACACACCTTTTTTATAAGCATAACATATGTTGAGCTAGACAAATGTGGCCCATCTACCAAGCCGAATAAATCATCTAACCACATCTGGCAGAAAGAAGCACTATATTTAAACCAAAAATCATCATAGTGCATTTCAGGTTTAAGGGTGAAACAGTCTGGCCCCTTCACATTGACAGTCTGTGAGTGTTTTTTCTTAAATGTCAAATAGGCACAAAATAAAAGCCTGAAAAACCAGGCCTAGTGTTTCTTACCCAAGAACAGGGGGGTTGTCTCTTCATTAGTAACCTGGTTGGCTTCAGCTCCTGCCTCCAGGAGCCGCCCCACAATGACACAATGTCCCTTCCTTGCAGCCAGGTGCAGGGCTGTCTCTCCTTCATAGGTCCGCGAGTTCACAAAACTGATGGAATCAGCTGAAGAAGAGGAGGACGGCAGGAGAACAAAAGCAGGGGAGAAAAAGCACTCAGTGTGATGATTAAAACAAACTGATCGGTAGCTCCAAAAACAGGCACAACACCAGTGCCAAAGCGTCCTAAAATTCTGTAACAAGGGGAGCGGGTGCCAAAAACTAAATACGTGCACTAAGTGTTGCGTTCCCAAATATTGTGCTGTAAACAGAAGCTCACATTGCAACCCATGAGCTCAACTGGCAACCTTGTACAGTAGGTATGCAATAAAAACTATTAGCAGATACTAAATAACACAAAGGTATTTTATAGTTGTTTTAGGGTAATAAAGGATGTACTTACCAGCTTGAATTAGTATATTCAAGCATTTATGGGAGTTACTGAACGCTGCCTCGTGTATAGAGCTCCATCCCCTGTTGTCGGATATGTCGATGCTGTAACCTTTTTTAATGAGCTTTCTCAACAACTTCACGTTCCCCTGCCTCGCAGCGATGCCAACAGCCGAGCAGGTATCGGAAAACGCCTCGGTGAAATCCATCTCGGCGTAAGATCGATCAGTTTAATTTCTAACTTTGATCTGATTCGCAGCAACATTGAAAGCTTTTACACCATCGCATGAAGTAACTAAAAGACACCATTCCTATCAGAGGAAGAACTCACCACTATTAAAAACGAAGTTTGTACTGTAAATAGTTTAAGGATGATGTCAGGATTGAATTAAGTAAATTAAAATTAGTGCCTACTACAACCTCACACAAATGTCATAATTATACTGGTTATCTTTCCGCTACATTACTGTATATAGCAAATCGAATCATTAAATGAACCCCTTATTCTTAGATCTTATGCAATTTATCTGGCATTAACGTGAACAATTTGATCTTAATTTTGTATTTATCCCAGCACTCTGATCATGCAATTTAGATACAATTTAAAAATGCAGCAGAATACTTAAACATTCAATCTTAAAATACTTCTGTTTTATAATGATATTTAACTTGCCTGTATATTAAAGAAACATAAACAGAACTCCGATGTTCCTCTAAAAAATGATAAATCATTGAGTATTATGTTAAGTACTTCAAAAATACTATACTGTTAAGTCACTATTAGCCACTACATATAAAATTGCGCCTACAAAACAAACCACAAGTTTCCACTTCCTGGATTGCGACATCACCACTTGTGTCTTTCGATTGGCTTCTCCTCATAGTAGGCCTTCCTACTCTCTTTCTATTGGTTTAGCAATCTGACATGTTCCGTACATACACGACGGAATCCTGGGTTATGTAGTTTTATTGTACAGGTCACATAGTTCACAATGACTAAAAAGACGTATTTGGAGTACAGTAATTTTAACCGTACAAATTGGATGAAATTCTACAAAAATCTGATGTTACGCGTGCATCCCTTCAGCACATATCCTGACTGTCGTGGAAACAAAATCTTAATTGGACTGCAAATCCCAAGGTCCTTGAGTGACAGGCTTATGCGTCTATACTGGTGATCCTGAAATCACACTTTTAAACTGGCATTATATCTAAGTGTAGTTAATGATGACTGTTTGTGTTCACAGCTGATTGCCGCCTGCCTTCCGTTACAGAAAAAGGAAATATTTATTTAATAAACCGAGTTTAAAAAATCTTAAAAGGCATGTGGGTTTTCGGTTACGGATCCTTGATCTGGAAAGTGGATTTTCCTTTCGAGGAGAAACAGGTCGGTTATATCACCGGTTACAGCAGGAGATTCTGGCAGGGCAGCACAGATCACCGCGGAGTTCCGGGCAAGGTCAGAGAGAGCATGGCAAAAATGTTGCTATCCATTATACCATGTAACGTATTGCCACCATTTACAGCTTTGGAATATCTGATTGTTATTAAGGATCATTCCGTATGTGTCACTGTCGCCATATACACTAACCTAAGACGCCTGCAATACCCTGTATGTAAAATAAATCGTAAATGTTATATAGTAGATTAGCAGTTGTCTTCATGGAAAAGGCGTATGTGTTAAAGATGGAATATGATAACTGTATCAGTTCTATATTGCGAGATCGTGAAGTCGATAGTTAATATTTTAAAAATAATTAGGAAATGGAGCTGACTTTGATATTTACCACCAGCTCTCCTACCGTGTAGAGTTTCCCATTTCTTCAGCCGAGTGAACGCCTTTACTAGGTATGGCTTAAATATCAGGCATATGACAAGATCAAAGATTGTGAAGCCATTGGATTTTAAACTTCGTCTGTAAATTGCCACCCCCTGTTGGCTTACTAACAGAGGAAGAGAATGGACAAAACACAGACCCAGCACTTTATTGCCCTGTCTAGACAAAAAAAAAAACTTGACTACCTTGTATAAGATTATTTACAGAGTTTCCTTAAACAACACTAGGATATTGGATAAAAAGGAAACTTGCTCCCAAATGATCAAGACCTTTTATTTGTAGGCTTTTCTTACACTATTACCATAAATATTGCCGCAAATCCAATTTATGAACAGCAAATATGTTAAAAGATGTTTGGCAAAACGTTTTTGTAACCCACTGGTCAAGTTTCAGTCTAAAGTGAATAACTTCTCAAGTAAGGATGAGAGCTGTATAGTTCAGGTGGGTAGCTGCATCAGTATGCATACACTGCAAAGGAACAAGTAATAGGTTTATTCCATGCTGAAAAAAAGAAGAGAGAAAACACAACTTTTCGGCTGTGGAGCCTTCTTCAGGTGTGAGAGAGACAAGACAGTAGGCAAAGGTAATGTAGCGGGAGAACAAAGGCTGGGAGAGAGGAGGAGCGAGAGGTGGGAGCAGGGGACAGAAAGAGAAGCCAATCAAGAGTTGTGAAGTCAGAATGGGTGCAGAGAGGTGTGAAATGAAACTTCCAATGAAACAAATCATGTTTTGTCTTCTTATTGCTGCCCCTGTTCGGTATTACCCCCATCCTAGGAAAGACACCTATGTCCAACAGCTCCTCGCCTCCAGTCACAGTTTTTAGTCTTTGCCAGGTGGCCTGGCATGGGAGTAGGGCAATCCAAAGGAGGCTCACCCTGCCTGCTGTTTTGAGAGGAACCGACAGGATTCAGAGCCTTTTAAACAGGCACTGGAGTGTAGTGGTGTTATTCGCTTATTACAGATCCACACTGGGATGAAGTCTCACATTAATAAAGTATCCTTTGCCAGTTCAACAGAAATGAAGTAAAATGCAGTTTACCCTTTCTTAAGAAAAGGTCTGCATCTGTGTGTATTTCAGGAATTGTGCCTTCAATTTATTAACGAATTGAGGTGTCTTGCTTTTTTGTAGCCTGGAAGAGTGGTAACATTGGTGGAAAATCCTGAGGTAAGATGTATTTAGTATTTGTTTCTAAATTCATATTTTGCAGTTAAAATATTAAAAACCCAGAGAATGTCTTTGCATCGCTTGCACTGAACGTAAGTATGGAGAAGGTTTTGGGAGTAAAATTGGCCAGCATAGATGATCTCATTTTACAGGCTTTCTCACATCAGTGCTGGAACCTGTTCAGCATCTATAGATAATACTGACAGTGTTCTGTCCCTTTCTAGTCTTTTATTGTTGCATGCTTGTAAAAAGGACTGAGTGAAAAGCGCTTTGTCAAGCAGGTAAACCATGTACCAGATGTGTACAATAGTCTGTTTCATTTGGGTTTCTCATTATTTAGCTTTGTGGTGGACGTTTTACACTGATGGTTAGGATCACTGCGTCAACAAACTGTAGTCAATGCTAAATTCTAGAGGTTTAACATTGGGACCTGTTCATGGCTTTTTCCTTCATTTATCTTCTCGAAATTCTAGGGAGAAAGAATTACACATTTGTTTCAAACGTCAGTTAATGGATTTTAATTTATCAAAGGTGTTGCTTCTGAGTGTTTGAGATCGACGCTCATTTTTCTTCTTGCTTCAGTAATACATTCAGTACGACCATGTGTTATGTTATGTCCATTTAGTGTTGCTCAGTGGGTGACTTTCTGTCTCTGCAGGGATGCGTCTGGGGCGTGGCTTACAAGCTGCCATCTGGGAGGGAGCAGGAGGTGAAGGAGTATCTTGATTATAGGGAAAAGGGAGGATACAGGGTAACAACGGTGACCTTCTATCCCAAGCAGCCACCTGCACAGCCCCTGCACACACTGCTCTACATCGGGAGCTGTGACAATCCTAACTACCTGGGCCCAGCACCACTGGAGCACATTGCCCAGCAGATTCTATGTGCTGTAGGGCCCAGTGGGAGGAACACCGAGTACCTCTTTGAACTGGCCAACGCTGTTCGGGACCTGGTGCCTGAGGACTCTGATGAGCACCTCTTTTCCCTGGAGAAATTAGTCAAGGGTCTCCTGAAGGAGAGGGGAGGCTAAGTGTTTCCAAACTGCTTCCTGCCATTCAGCACCCGCGGTACAAACAATGATGTACTTGAATCAGACGGGACAGGATGTCGAACACTACCTACAGTTTACCTACAAGTTCTAGTTGTCCAAAACGAATTCCAAAAACTTACATTAGCAAAAATGTTATCAATACCAAACAAAAACTCTGTAGTCCATGGTCATGAGAGAGAACACTCTGAAATTGAATGTCCTTTGATGTAACTATAAATGTCCATTTGTATACTGTAAAAAAATAATAAATAATTTAAATGTGTTGATGTTGTTTTCACTAATCAAATGCTGAATCAGAGTTAAGATGCAAAAAGAAGGACTTTTTAAAAATAGTAAGATGTTTGATTTATAATAGATGGACATGACTGGGAGTGACAATGTGTCAAAAACATTTACTGTTTATGTTCTTTAATGTTGATTTATCCTACTGTAGTTTATTACTGTATTTCATTTAATCACAGTGCTTGCTAGCAGTTTAAAGGGCTCTATTTAGCGCTTGGAAAGTGGCAAACATCCACTGATGAGCTCTCAGGGAACAGAACACAAGACTATAGATGTTTGAATACATATTTAATTGACTTCTCATTAAGCTTACAAATCTAAAATATAATAATAAAGAGGTGAAACTAAAGGTTTTTTAATGCATAATATCTCACAGGTGTTGTGGGCTAGTTGTATTATAAATGCACAGAAAGGATTTCCAGTGTCTAGAACACAGCAAGTTCTCCTGATTCTCAGGACCACAACAGAACCATTGAAGAATCTGTCACTACAGGATTACAGTTTATCTCACAGCTCATTTTCTGCAGTGTCCAAATTGCATTATAAATGGAAAATATATTCTCACCGTTTGAATGTTCCATACAAAATTCCTGGATTAGCGCCAACTAAGTCCTGAATTAGGCCTGCATCTCTTTCCTTTTTCATTTTCATGTTTAATGCATGTTCACGTATATAAAAATCCTTGATAATGGTAGTTTTAATGTTTTTAACAACATAATTGTGACTTGATAAAGGCCCTCTCAGGAGTCATACATGGGTTAATGATTTTGAAGCATTAAACATTATTAGTTGATTGTTTATGATTAATAATATGGTTGATCTCTTTATCTCCCTCTCCCATCCATTAGATCTAACCAAAAACCTCACTTGAATAACACTGAACATGCTGGTGAATTTTTAGTACACAGTCAGTGACAGTGTTTACGAAAGAAATGCAAACATAATAAACTGACCTTATCTTGTGACTTGAACCAAAACTTACCCATGACATAACAGATGACGTGTGAAGACCTTTAAGAACATGTTCTTCATTTACAACAAATATATGGCGTTTGCTCTGTTAATTTTACTTCAAGCAAAGCTTTATCAGTTTGTGGTATGCTGAAGAATACAGGGTGGCACAGTGGTGCAGTGGTTAGCAATACTGTAGCTCTTGGTTCAGTTCCAGACCTGGGTGCTATCTGCATGGAGTTTTTATGTTTTCTCCAAGTTTGTGTGGTTTTCCTCTTGGTGTTTCACAGTCCTAAACATTTTGATATTTGACTTCTGGGAAAAGTGGCCCTAGGTGTGAGTTATTGTGTGTCTGCAACGGACCTCCATGGTGTACCCTGTCCTGCACATGTTTCCTTCCTGGGGTTGTTGCTTCCACTTGGCATCTTGCCCAGCAACAATTATCAGTTAACGTGGTGTACTGTACATCGTCATTTAGGTGATAACTTTAGAATTACGCCATTCTTTGAAAATGGTTTCTCTCTTACGGTTGTATATTGTAACGCTTACGGCCGACAAGCAGTGTGTGTAAGAGCCGGCGTACCAGAGCGGGTGACGTCACCGCCCTTCCCTGTGATAGCAGGACCACAGCTACTGGGCTGTGGAGAGATCTCTCTTTGGCTCACGGGGCTAGGTCGCTGCAGAGAGACGCGGAAGTCCCGGGTTCGAGCCTCCAGTCGGGATGGGGCCGACCAGATGCGGCAAGGGCGCCCGCCTGAGACCCGTTGCGTTACAATATATTCCATAATGGAATTGGATGCAGTCTAGAGACGACTCATTTCCTACATTAGCGGAATAAAGGAGTTTATGTCTACTATAAGTGAACCTTTTAATTACTGACTAGAGAAGACTATAAGCAGAGCCCATTCGAGTGTTCAAAATCCTCAATCATACGCATAGGCAAATTCATCTCAAGCACCTTCGCCAGAATAGTGAAGCGCATTTTAAACTGGCTGCAGTAGACACCATTACACAGAAGGCTGAAGAACAGAAATGCGTTCTTTGTAATTTCCGATTAACAGGATCTGCTCATCTCTGGGATGCGACTGGGTTAACTGGACAGAAACAATGACAGTTACTAAAACGACTCCCTTTAACAAGTTTTACCCGGAAGTGTTGATGTTTCACAGAAATGTGTACCGGAAGAAGACGTGGCAAGCAATCGCTCTTTTTCCTGTTCAGCTTGTTGACAAATGAATTGTCGCCAGGTGCGGATTCTGAAACCCCCTGTAAGATACATTAAACAGGATCTCTGTCATATGAGGGAACAGCGGTCCTTCACAGGAAAATGAAGTACGGGGAGATGTGCAGCAAACAGTTGGCGCTTCTGTGGGGGCTTCTGGAGGTTTGGAGCGCCGCCGTGACGGCCAGGGGGGGGTCGCCTACTTTCACAGATGACATCCCGTTCAAGATAAGATGGCCCGGACCCGAGTTCTCTCTGGTAGGTGTACTGTGTGGTGTTTGTGTGAAAGATAGTGACTGAGTCGTGCACACGATTATCTGATTGTATACTGCTGATGGTATTAGTTGATAAATGTGATAGCATCGTAAAACCTCAAAGATCCCAATGATGATAATAATAATCGGAATGATTATTTGAGTTGTGTCAAACTGGAACTTGCAGGGAGACCGGACATGTAAGACATCTAAAATGTTATTTTGTCTTATTTAATAAACGCATCCAAAGCCAAAAATAAAAAAAAATTGCTTAGGTATTCTGGACCTACTGTGAGATTGACTTTTTGCAACATATTTGTAACATATTTTATTCAAATCTCTAAGTAGTGAGAGATGTACACTATTTGTGTAAAGTAGAAAGCAGAATTCTAACTTACACATTAGTCCAGGAAAGTGCAATCCACATCCTGAGAGGCCAGTGTGTCTACTGGTTCTCTAGACCTCTTCAAAGCACTGACATCATTTTTAAACTGGTTTCATTAAACCAGTAATGTACTGGTTTAAGTCATTAATGACTGACCTGTATGCCATTTCCTGCACTAGAGATTAAGAATCATCTGTGTCTTTTTATATGTAATGTGAAGTGTTCATTAAAGCTACAAGTTTTGCTCCTTCTTGTTCATAACCTGTTTACTCAAAATGTGAGATCCTCTGTTTTTCCTCTGGGGTTTTTAGAGTTCTGGGGACTCCTGACGTCTTCAAAGACTGTTCAGGAGGAAAGCGGGACTTTACCTCAACTACAGTAGTGTGCAAATCAGCATTTTTACCTAGTGCATCTACTTTGACAATCATTGTTGTTAATACATTGACCTACAGTTCTGCTTTTAATGTTTTAAAATTAATAATTATTTTTAATTAATCACAGATTTCACTTTTATGATTCATAACTGTGTTCTCAGTGACAGGGATTTTGTGAAAAGTAGTACTCTAGCCCTTATTTTATGAATTAGTCATTTGTGTGTGATTTTTTTTCATGCAACTCTGACAGCCAACCTCTGGTGCCCTGTATAGAGAAGACGACTTCATTATTATGACAACAACAGACAAGGAGAAATATAAATGCATGATACCATCCTTGTCAGGTGGAGATGAGGTGAGTCTGGGTTGACAGACAGCTTTTTTTAAATAAATTTTTCTTCTTATTAGCTGTACAAAAGACAAATAGTATTTTAAATGACAAAAGGGATGATAACAGTTACCTGTGGCTTCTGATACGGGGTTCCAAAAAGCAAACATAAAGATGATGACTTCGATATCCAGTAGTTCAAATTTGAGTTGGAAAAAAAATCCATATCCTCAAAAATTAAAAACAAGCATTTTTTTGCATATTCAAGGTAATGGTTCTAGCATTAACCATTTATGATTCTATCGCTTTCTCTGTACTGTTCTTTTTAATATTGTTCTTTCTACCAAATCAGGATGAAAACAAAGTCTACACTGGCCCTAACCCTGCTGCTCTGCTGGAGCCACTCTTTAGACAGAGCAGCTGTTCCTACAGGGTGAGAGATAGAAGAGGAACCAGTCTTCCTGTCGCTCTGTTGTGTGGTATTGTTTCACTGAATTCTGCCTGATGTAATTGCCAGGTGTTCCCTGAACCCTCTTATATACAGTACAGTGCTAGGATATTTTGCCCCAGACGATATTTATCATTTGTCACAGGAATCCAGTTTCTTGAAAGCTATACAGTATTTCAATACTCAGCTTTTTTTCTCATGAGCCAAAAGGACTACATGGCCTCCTCTCTCCTCATTTGTAACCTTTCTTAGTCATCATCTAATGAATAAAAAAACAGTACTTTGTGAGAGTGTATGAGAGTATAGACTTTTGTCTTTACTAGTAGGGTAGAAAAACACATGACAAACCTACACTGCCAGCTGTCAGATGATCACATCTAGCCCCGCAGCTAAAAATGCTAGTGTTATAAGCACTGGTAAAATGAAAGGCAGATAATTGAGCCTTAGAAAATATGGAGATTTTTTGTCAACTTTAACAAAAATCAGAACCTGTATCATAACGCTACGTTCATGGATCAGCCTGGCACTTTGTGCAGTAAGGGCTGTTTGTTGTAGGACGACTGTGGTGTTGATGTCTTCTGTGACAGTTCACTCAGACCCTCGTGGATTGTGTTTCAGATTGAGTCCTACTGGACGTATGAAGTGTGTCATGGGAAGCATGTGCGACAGTATCATGAAGAGAAGGAGACTGGGCAGGTGAGTGTGTGGCGGGGTGTAGACCATAGGCTGCTTCAGAGATGGGCCATTCCTGTCTCCACTCCACAGCTGGATCCGAAAGCTGCGCAGCTTTTAGACTGTACTGTTTTTAGACTGTGTTCATTATCTCCTGTTTCCTGTAATGCACCATTCTTTTTTAAGTTAACCAAAACAACAGTTCATTAAACATTAGAAAGAGGCCTTGTTTATTGCTGACTTTTTTTTTTGTGCTGCAGAAAATAAATATCCAGGAGTACTTCCTTGGAAACATGATTAGAAAGAGTGAACCATCACCAGCAGGTAAGTCAGGTGTGTGAAAGTTGTCTTTCATTGAGATGGTCCAGAAACAAACCCTAGTCTTATTTGGCAATGGGTCATAGTAAGTATTTTAAATTGAACAAAATATCTGATGGAACCTTTATATTTAAACCTTTCTCAGTATTAATATGCACTGTAATTGTGTCTTCTGACTTTGTGTTGACATATGTATTCTAAAACCCAAGTAGGGGAATATTTCTCATGAAATTTAAGTATTATTTAAAGAAATTGTTTGACATTCTGATCCGTTTTTAATGCCTATATCTTTTTACTCAGATATGATAGTTATTGTTGTTTTATTAAAAGAGTCTGATATCTATTCTACAGGAACTGAATCGGAGAAAGTGGAAGAAAGTGACACAGAAAAACAAACTGAGACGGAGGTTAGTGGAGTAATTTTATAGTTGTATTGTATACCTGTGAATGTATTTGAAATAATAAAGTAGCATTTGTCAAATGACATCTCAAATTCACTTTGCATTTGTAGAAATGTATTTACAATATATGCAGAACAAATCATGCTTGCAATTTGAAACACCAAGGTTTGTTTAAAACATGTAATGCCAAGAACATCCTCTAGATGGACCCTCTTGCTTTTGTTTTCTAGCATCCAACACTGCTTTTGTAGAATCTGTTTTCAAATTACGTGATATCTCCAATGTTTAAAGAATAAGCCCATTTTATCTTAAACATATTTAGGAATAAGTTTAATGTTAGTCACCTATTTGAAGATCTTATCTCCCAGAGATTGTTAACTTGTGTTGTTTTTTTTGTTCTTTAGGTTCCGACTAAGAACATAGAAGGCCAGCTGACACCTTACTACCCAGTGGAGATGGGAAATGGCACACCCTGCATTCTGAAGCAGAACCAGCCGCGGTCCACCACCATCATGTATGTCTGCCATCCAGAGGCCAAGCACGAGATCCTGTCCATTGCTGAAGTCACCACTTGCGAGTATGAGGTGGTGGTGCTGACACCCCTGCTCTGCAGCCACCCCAAGTACAGGTACAGCCTCTCAGTAGATGCCTCTCTAGACTCTAACACGTGCAAGATAGGATTTGTTTGCTTTCGTATTATATTGATGAAGAGCCTCATGCAATGTAACGATGTACTTAAAAACGCCTTTCACCAAGTAGACAGAATGGCTCTGTATTGAGACTGCTCTCTCTGTGTACACTTACCCTGTGCTCGTAAGGCTTTGGTGCTGCTTCCACAGGTTTAAAACCTCGCCGGTCAATGACATCTTCTGCCAGTCCCTGCAAGGCTCCCCTCTTCGGCCCCAGCGCCTCGCCCAGCTGGACCGTGAACAGGAAGAGCTGCTCAGGCCGCCCTTCAGCTCCACCCAGGACAGAGAGGTAAGGGACTTTTGCTGGTTATTACCTCCTAGCCTCCCTCAGTCTGTTTACACTCTGCGTTTCATTTGTGACTCCTTCATGCTGCAGCCCAGTGACACGATTGCAAGTGAATCTGTAAGACCTGGTGCTATGGACTTCCTACAGTTTCTTTGCCAAGACTGGCTCTTAGCAATGTATTTTGCACCAGATTTCTTTCATAGGATTCTGATATTTAGTTGCACCACAAATGACTGAAAATGACCTAACTCACCAGTAAAAATGTTTTAATCCTTAAGAATTACGGCCTGGCTGCTTTTTATCTTGTACATCAATGTTTATTTCACATGATTTCTAACCAAGCTCTGGAATAAGGATATTGCATGAATAGGGTGTATTGTTCATAACCCATGTCTCTTTTCCTTCCCTGAGAGGAGGAGGCTTCTTCACTGAGAGAGGAGCTCTTCTCTTCTACACATAAGCCCATCAATGTGGGGGGGCAGGCGCAGGTGGCAGTGGGCACCACTCATATCTCCAGGCTAACCGATGAGCAGCTCATCAAGGAGTTCCTCAGTGGCTCCTACTGCCTGCATGGGGTAAGTACCTGAAAGAGCACAATACATAGCCACACTTGCCAACACTGGGTGTGTGGATAATGCTACACAGTAAACTGACAGTAAAATCTATTGTCCAACAGCACAGCAGAAACTGTTCATTATATACAATTAATGTTGTCTAAACTTATTGTGCAGATCTGTCTACCCTCAGGATATAAAAAATACTGCTGCAGTGATCAGCTAACAAGAAACGTAGTGTAGTTATCCATAACTGTCTTGGTAGTTTATTTGTAGTTCAGCATTAGTAACAATTACTCCTTTTGGCCTGGCTATTATATACAGTGGGCTTGATGAATGAATGTAGCAACAGAGTAGCGCAGCTACTGACAGAATTACACTGAACACTGAAACTTTATTTTTATTTTTTTAGGGAGTCGGATGGTGGAAATATGAGTTCTGTTACGGGAAGCATGTGCACCAGTATCACGAGGTGTGTCATTTGTTTCAAATAGTTTTGTCATTGGATTGTTAAAACTATGTGACGTATGCTCAGAATCCAGTAAAAATAATAGCAGATGTTCTTGGATTTGTGTTGCTTACATAGTTCACTGAAACACTTAATGAATTTACTCAGTGAATCGGAATTAAAACTTAAGTCTCTTTTTACTTCCAAGGACAAAGAGTCTGGAAAGAACATTGTTGTGGTGGGGAACTGGAATAAAGAGGAGCATTTGGAGTGGGCGAAAAAGAATATAGCAAGATCCTACCAGCTGAAGGATGAGGCTGTTCCGAAAGTAAAGTATGTCCTTTTCTCTGTACTGCACATTCCTCCTGTTGTCTGGAACACTAACTGAATAGATGTCTCTGTGGAGCTGAGAAAACGTGACTAATCAAATTTTGAATTTGAAGCTAATGAAAGCAGCAGTGCAAAGCCCTGTCTTTGTTTCATGCCTTTCCTTGAAATGGGGCTCTTGCAGTAGCACAAGTTGTTGCCATGTGATGCAAAGACATGCAGGCTAGCCACAGCCTGTGTCACATGCTCAGTTTTGTGCACTAGTCACAGTACTGTAATCATAGATCAAAACAACAGAGTGGTAATGGAGATATATTCTGGAGAATCACATTCGTTTCACCCTGCTGTTTTATTAATTTCCTTAATAACAAATACGGATTGTTGTCTAAAACTCGTCAAAAAAGAAACTAGAAACATACTAAATTATAGCAAAACTGTTTTAGAAATATACTTTTGAGCTGCATTAATTATATGATGCATTTCCCTTCCCTTGATTTGCTGGCATTCTTGAGTTATTGCATTTGCATGATTTGTAAAACATGCCCTTTTGTTACCTGTGTTTACAGAGTGGTTTCCCATTTCTACGGCCATGGGGATGTGTGTGACCTGACTGGAAAACCCAGACAAGTGATCGTGAAACTTAAGTAAGAAACTTCAAAACATATCCCAAAGCCTCCATCTCACTGGTATAGTCTGTGATTCTAAGTAAATTCAACCTTTACATGTCTTGTACTTGCTTCCAATGCTGTGTTACTTTCTTGAGAGCAAATACAGTATTTGTGGAATACTTAAGTAACATTTTCCCCCAACCTCCTCTTTGAATGCAACAGGTGCAAGGAGTCCGAATCCCCTCATGCTGTCACTGTATATATGTTGGAGCCGCAGACCTGCCAGTACATCCTTGGGGTGAGTGAGATTATGATCCTTCTTGTGCTCAAATATAGCAACAGCACAGCTACTCAGGGTTACACAAAAGTACAATACTAAAAAGAAATCCAGTGCCGTTTTCAATTTGTCTGCCTTTCGATGCTACTGAGAATTTTTGAAAAAACGTTTGATAACCCTTTTTTATGACTAAAGCAATGACATAAAGCTGTGATCGTTTTAAAAAAAAAAGATATCAAAACTACCCTTTTTTTATATTATCGAACGTCATGCAGGCTGTGGCATCTGTCCGTGGCGTTATC
Organism: Lepisosteus platostomus; assembly: GCF_059453375.1. Lineage (NCBI taxonomy): Eukaryota > Metazoa > Chordata > Actinopteri > Semionotiformes > Lepisosteidae > Lepisosteus > Lepisosteus platostomus. The sequence goes on along the minus strand of NC_142627.1, from coordinate 16,139,963 downwards.
ATAAGCTTTTGTTTTTTGTGCTCAATTAGGTGGAATCACCCGTTATCTGCAAGATTCTGGACACAGCAGATGAGAATGGGCTGCTTTCCATTCCAAGCTAGCCTGTAACTGCAAGAGACACAATAGGAGTGATCCAGACGGATGGCCTGCGTGGCTCGCTATGAAGGTGGATCAAGGGAGACGGGTCCCCCCAAGGGCCCGAGCTTTGTCAACCAGAACACCAACCTCAGGACAGCAGTACCCTCCCCTGGGGGACAGAAGAAGACTGTGCACTTGCTTTGGCAAAATTGTGTGTGTGTGTACTGTATATATGAGTGTAAATACAATTTAAAAAGGCTTTTATTTCTGAGGAAAGGTGTGATTAAATTGAGGATTATTGTTAAAACTGTGGGTGAATGAATTGTTAATTACCTGTGCTTGTTATTTAAAGTTTGAAAATTATTGATTTTTTTTCTGTTAAGAAATGCTTCAAGAGGAAAGTCTAAAACTACATAGACCTTTTCCTAACAATACTACCTGGTTTAGGGAGGCAGTATTTTACTGTTACAAAACATTTTGGAGTCAATAAGGGCTAAACCCTTTAATGTCTACACTTTCTGAGTCCTGTTTCAGAAAAGCTCTCTTCAAGAGGAAAACAGTAGAAGAAGAGGGTAGGCGTGTGTTTTCATGCCTGTACCTTTAATACTTAAGACACTGTTTATCACAGAGCCATCCTGCCCATGTTAGTGCAGCAATCCAGCAGAGGGAGCTCATTACTTTCTTAGCTCTTTCTATGGTACAGCACATTAGACTTCCTGAAAGAAGCTGTTGAAATGAGACCTCAAAGCAGAACTGCAGTAAATCAGTAGAGCTTCACTCTTCTTCTTGTTATGTTGTGCAATTTTCAAGATCTGAATATGTAAATCTTGCCTGTAAAAAATGAGTTCTCAACAAGTCAAATTCCATGATTTTCCCTGTATGTAACTTCTTTTTGGTTTGCAATAAAATACATCACCTTAGCCAGTTTCTTAGAGTATCTTTTTAGAAAAGCCCTTTGCTGTAGTTTTGTTGTAAAAAGGACAGATTTTCAAAATTTAAGAGGAAATGCACTTGTAATACATTTAATTAGTTATTAGAAAATGTATGAGACTCAACGATACAATCTTTTTTATGGAATAAAAGACAATAGAATCTCAATATTACAATATGCAAAATGCAATATCAATGTAAAAATAGAATTCTGGCAGTCTTACTGTCATAACATGTGAATAATACTTTGGGTTCTTGTTAGAGATTAAATTTCATAAAGGGGCACCAAACCATACAGTAATGATGACATGAAGATACATTCATTCAGAGTTCAAAGCCATATGGAAAAGGTTAGAGGAATCAAGCCCTGCATGAAAGCCTCATCTCTCCAGGTCTCACACAGAGGGCATAGGAATCTGTCGTGCAGAGGTGCTCTCATAGTCCTGCAGCATGTCTTTGCGTGTGTGATAGTGCATGGCTACATAGGACTTGGCAAAGCCAAAGGTAGAGTTGACAGGCTGCAAGCTATTAGGTGAGCTGATTTCCTGGGAAGGACTACTGTTGTAAATGCTGTAGTAAGGCTCAATACGGGTGTTGATGGGCGTGGAACTGCTTTGGGCATGGGGCTGGTGGCCACCTGTTGCCTTGGGACTCAGTATGCTGTCCCTGGAGTGGCTGGGCCCACAGGCCTGGTCAACTAGCTTTCTCTGGTGCTTAGGGGAGAGCATGTAGGCAGAGTTTGTTTCGTGGTGGGATGACTTGTTCCTGTTGACTTCAAGGCTGCCCTTGCCCATCGCACGCAGACGAGTCTTCTGTTTGCAACACAAGAAGCCAAGAGCCACATACTGCAGACACCACAGCACCCTGCGACGCAGGCCTGCGCTGTTCCGGGAGTAAATGAAAGGATTAATCCCGGATTTGAGGAATATTAGTGTGAACCCACAGAGCTCAAACTGGTAGAGGATGAAGCTGCTCTCTGGAGAGAGCACATCCTGCACCAGGGAGATGCCCATAGGAAGACAGCAGAGCAGGACGGACAGCACAATGACCACGCAGGTCACCACTGCTTTCGAATCCTTTGCTGTGGCCAGATTAACTGAAGATACCAGCTGGAACTTGGTCCCACCAGTGCCAGTCTGACTCATTTTTTTGGTGTATGGGTGAGTTTGCACATGCTGAAGCTTGTTGTACGTCTGGTTCCGATAGAGAGCAGGGACAGTGCATTGCATTCCCTCGAAGCCTGTAGCAATAAGGGGCTGCGGCCGAGAGGCATCAACGGTGATGATGGGGCATTTCCTCACTTGGGCATTCTTCCGCAGTGCCTGAGCGATCATCACATAGGACACAGATACAATTCCCACGCAGAAGGCAAAGTCCACCAGATATAAGTACAAGATTATCTTTCCATCACCACCAATGAGCCCAAAGTGAGGCAGGCAGACCCTAGATTTCCAGGGGTATGTACGCAAGGTGACCAGGGTGGCCAAGGTGAAGCTGGTGGTCCACAGCAAGACAGTGAGCATCAGTGTACAGGGGAAGGAGGCAGTGCGGTTAGGCTGCTGCCCTAAGACCATGCGGAGCCGGTGCAAAGCAATCACAGCTACTGTCTTGAGGGACATGATGATGAAGCCTGAACTAGTCAAGTGGAAGGTGAAGCAGAACTCTTTAGACACGCCACTGCCTGAGTCAAGGAACAGCACAAAGGCGAACATGGGTGCCGTGACGCAGCAGATGAAGAGATCACAGAAGGACAGATTCAGAATCATGAAGTCAAAGTTCGTCCTGAACTTCCTGAAAGCTGGATCAAAGAAAGACAAAAAGACTACCAGGTTACCATAGGAGCCAAGACAGAATATGATGACCAACAGGAACGAGCAGGTAACTAGAGTAGCAGTGTGGATTAGAGTCCCACTAGGCAAAAGCAGGTTTCCTGTTCCATTGTAGGTCTCCTGCAGGCTCTCTTCAGCCAGCTGCATGCTGGGGGTACTGATGTTCATCTTCGTGGAGGTCTGTATCACAAGATAGACGTACTTCCCATGAGTGCTTTAGAGACAACAGTTGCTACTCCGGCATCAGTTAGGTGCACCTGCAGAAATAAAACAGTAGTACATTTTCCTCCTGATAGTATAAAGGAAATAAACACAGAAAATATTTTTTATTCTATGGTGGCAGGCGTAATTAGATCCTATTAACCTAATTAACATTGAAATACATCTCCACTTTGTCTTACATTAATTACATCAGGTAAGGCAAGGGTAAATGGGGTATATTAATGCATGAAAAGAACTGGGAAGCCAAGACACATTAAGCAAACGCTGAAAGAATGATGAAAATGATCAAACTGCTAAAATATTTTCGAAAATGAGCATTGAAATCTTTAATAAGGACAAAAGTTGTAAATATCAATGCAAATTTTTTTAAACCATTGAGATGTTCATGAACGTCTCCCTAAAACGATATCCTGTAATCTCTGAATGCCAATACTGAACTTCTAACTACTCTACATGCTACAGTATATGCTGGTTACCATACTGAGACAAGTATATATATATATAAAACGACATACATTATTTATTGCATTAAATACAATTTAAGGAAGTGCGTACAGGAGATATGTTAAGAACCGATGTTCATGTGTTAGACCTCCGTGCCTGATTAGAAACCCTCACACTCAAAATAAAGTTACTACTGCGATTTAATTAACGTAGATATTAATCACTTGAGAAACACCGTAACAGCACATGACACAACAGCAAGACAGCACAAACGATTTGAAACGTACGACCCTTGACTCTCAACGCAGAACAGCCGCACAACGATCCAACACCCCACCACCACAGGAATAGATTTGTAATCACCGTTTCTGCGGATGATGGGCGTGCGGTAACATATATACATATATCTCATATACATACCAAGGATTTTCGAGCTTAACTTCCCATAAGATATACCATACACAGAATTTACAAAAGAAGATAAGTACATTTCGGTAAGATTTTGTAAAAGGCTTTTGCGCACATATCCGCGCGTGAGACCGCAGTATTAAAGAGGAGGAGGATGAGGAGGAAAATTGCAAACAATTGATGTGACATTAAATCTCCCCCAATCTTCGTTGTAGCGCGTATGGAGAAAATAATCTATACGTTTTTTTTTAAATAAAAGCACAGTCAAAACAACGAATTGAAAAGAACTGCGACTACGTTAAATATTGCACTTGCCTGCGGCATCTTTCGGTGACAATTTCTGGAGCCACTCCGGGCTAATAATTTCTTCCATTTTCAGGAGATTTTCCTGCAGTAGTCGATGGTGTCCTCCAGGCAGGAGATGCGAAGAGGGGTGTGAAGTCACAGCCGACGTCTGCGCGCAGCACCAACCTTATTTGTAAACCTGGATACATGATCCTGCAGCTCGGCTACAGCCGACACAGGCAGAGGAGAGAGGGGTGTGTGTCTGAGTGTGTGCAGAGAGATGGGAGGGGAGCGGAGGGGAGCGGAGGGGTGGTTGAAAAGCAAGCAAGTGGGGTCACATTTTGGTCACTCTACATTTCACAATCACCTGTCACATCCGCTTTAAAACGAGTAGAGCTGCGTGCGTCTGTGACATATGTATACGTGTTTAAACCTCATGCGTATGTACAGTATGCATATAAAATACTGAAAATATATTCTCCTATAGATCAGTCTAAAGCAAATCTGCATAATTTAATTTTTGCCCATATCTGCAATTTGGCACCGTACGAACACTGCCTCGATCCTTTTCCCCCAGGGCTGTAACGTGACCAGCATTCGTGAGGGACTCAAAATTCACCTCTTTTCTCTTGCACAGGCGGGAGAACTGCCACAATTTGTTTTTCTGCTGGCTATTGGCCACAACAGAACTTCCTAGAGGGAAGGGCTGCACTACCGAACATAACAAGATGTAACTGAAAAATATACAAGCACCATCTGACAGCTTAGCTTGATGTTTGTGGGACACTTCTTATGGACCAACCTAGACCCCAATCCCCATGCTTTCTCATCATGTATTCAACTTTGATTCATCTCTCATTTTCTAAATACATCATCACAGCATCTTGCATTTTTAAGAGACTCCACTCTGCCTCTTAGTACTAGTCACAGTAGCACCCACCTGCCCTGTTGCTTAATCAAATCAAATTCATTTTATCAGTGAGTCATCCCTAAAGACAATACGTTTCTATTAAATATTAACCTACATCATTACAAGGTACCTGCCTTGAGAGAAAATACTGCCAGTATTACCATTGCTAATAGGTCAGACTGGAATAGATTCATGTTTATAAAGATTGTGAGAAATTACTGTCAGTATTGCTATGCTAATATGCCATGTTGTATAAGAAGGATAACTAATAATATTCTGCATTTTATATTTTTAATCACAAACCATCTCAGACTTGTTTGTCAAAGCTATTTACTATTACTACTACTATTACTCTAAGGGTGCTATTTACTCTTATAGTAGGGTGCATGTACCCTGGAAATTTGGCAGGACACCACTGTCCTTATTTACAGGCTCTTTAATGACAAATTATTCAAGACATTGGTTTAACACTTCATCTGAAGGACACCTTCTCTAGTACTGGTGCAATGGATTTTTGAAATTCTGGTCTGACGTAAAGAATGTCATCAACTGGTTTACTGACAATACATGCGATAGCAAGCTGGCTTTCTATGGAGATCTCCATGCCAGATCTGAGCTGGCTCAGCTTTGTCTATCGTCTGAGATCTGACTAGATCGTTTTATTTCAGTAAAACCTTACTTATATCATTTATCTGCACGGGACCTGTGTACCATGTAGATGCCTTTAAATCTTGGTAAATACTAACTTTCTAAAGGTTTGAACCAAACCTTTCATGCTTCATAGATTTGAAAAAAAAAAAGCAGATACAGGTACAGTATAGCACTTGTTTGGTAGGAAGCAGTAAAATTGAGTTAGGCTTGTCTGTAATCCTGTAAAGTGTAAAAAAAAACTTTATTAATGTTCACTGCAAATGTTCAAGATTTGTAGGTATTAAACAGAACAGGTTTACTCAGAAATCAACAGCACAACATCCCCTCCCTCGCTACTTTAAACAGAGGACAGAACTGCAGATATTTTTTTATTTATATACTGTACATACGCAAAACAACAAGAGCTGGAGAGAGATTGGAAATGAAGGGGGCTGTTGTCTCCTGCAGTTACGCCTGAATACAGTGTGTGCAGCAGAAAAACAAACTATTAGAATTCAGGTCTTGTATTCAGGAAATGAAGAGCATGAAGTGAGGCAAAGGGATCACCATGGGAACCAGGAGGAACACCACACTGCAATCAGTTTAACTTTGCACAGCTGAATCTCCTGCAGCCTCCCCTCTAGGCCTGCCCACCTGGCAGCCTCTTCCTTCACACAGGGCCAAAGCAAGACAACCCAAGGCCCTTTGTGCAACTCCATCTGTGTGGGGAAGCATACTTGTGAACACTGGAGTTTTTGTCAATATTTCTGTGTTATGTAATAGAGTCTGGATAAATCTGCTTACTTGTTCAGTGTTACTATGTGCCTGACATTTTTTGTTGTTGCTTGTCAGTGCTTAGGAGTGTTGATAAATATGAATAAAAAGATAAAATAGGTTGATTGTTCCATTGGACAATATGCAGAACCACTGTGACACTAAGACTTTACAGGGTGCCCACCTACTGTACTCCCATACAGCAGCTTTGAGCCATGTTCTCTAACCGGTATCTCCCATATTTTTTCTTATGAAGTGGAAATATCATGTTTGTCAGTATTTGTCAGCTTGCAGAATCACAATCATAATTAAGTTTTGTCTGCAGCAGGAATGGTTAGAGGCATGCTCACTACGTTAGAATGGCATAATGACACTATAATGAAGAAAGCTCATAATTCACAAAGAATTCCAAACATATTCCTGCATTTTCTTCACTTAAGGAAAACATTTCTGAACTATTGGTTTACTAAAATATTGGTGAGCCATGGAAACTAAACCAAGAAAACAACTCCCTAACAACACAACAGTTATACCTACAGTTATACCTAGCTATAAAAGAGAGAAATTATTTGAATTCCAGCTAATTCTCTGAAGGGCCCTGAATATTTAACTACAGTGAATTTAAATCAAGACTATGTAAATGATATATTGAATAAGAGTCTTTCAACGTAAACTTGTCTTTGACAAGCTGCCTGCTTTTCCATTTATCTTTGTGTGCCTGGAACCTGTGAAAGGTGGAGAGTGCAAATGCTCTGCTGTGACAAGCTGTATGAATTTAACAGCCGATGTGCAAGATAAGCAATGTTAAGGCTAAAGCACCACTTATCATTGCAACACTCTAGAATGATACTGTTATCAGGACAACAACAATACATTCCAATATTTTTTTTTTATTGATTTAGCTGTGCAGAAAGTTAGAAACACTCTCCGGAACCATTACAAACTTCATCCATGTATCAGAATTTACAGGAAATCAATAAGTATAGATGAGCGATGGTTAAATAATGAGATGCAGCATTTGTAATAAACAATCCATTTATTGTCTTTTAAATAAGCAAACTACACCTAAAAATCACTGCATTTTTGGCACTACACTATATAGTGGTTAAGAACACGGTCTGGACCTCTGTGAAGTACAAAACAGAGAAAGTACTCAAATTTGCTTCAAGTGTTTCAAAAATAACCCAAACCACTAACAAATGAAATATGGCAAACAATGTTTTTGAGATATTTAAATTAAGTTCACCACACATATTGAAGGATTACCAAGTTAAAAAAAAAATAACGGTGAAGCATTAATACGCTGAAATGAATTTAATGTGTTGTCTGCTCTGGACGGAGAAGCTGAATTGATATCCCAGTCATATGCCATCATAACCACAGAGTGCAGAGAGAAACAATGCAAAACCAGCAGAGCACTGCTGTGCATTTCAGTGTCAGGATAGTCACATGCACTCCACATTATGCCGATCACTGAAATCCTAATCACAAACCAAAGCTATGGCTTACCTCGGCGATACTTTCAAGGAGTAAAAAGCACTTTTGAAAATAGATATATATTTAAAAAAATCAAAAAAAATAAAACTTGTTAATATGGCATATGATCTGAGTATCTAAAATAACCACTATACAGTTTAAACCATCGACTAATGCAAATCTTTACAAAGGAATATATCCAAAGATACATTACAGTAAAGATTACATTATGTACAACATAATTGGTTAGTGGCAAATCTTTCAATTTGTACAACTCTTTTACACCTATACACAACACTTTAGATGTCTGTCAAATAATCAGCTGCTGCCATCTCCAAGCAGTCCAAGCACTCTTGCAAGCAAAACTGTACAGGAATATTACAAACTTGGCAGACTATTTCTTTCTGCCTCTGTTAACCTTAAATATTAAGTATATTAAAAACGTAAACAAGTGCTAAATACATAAATAAATGTTTCTTATTTCCAAGATATATAAGTATTTTGTTTTCCCACTTCTGGAAAGACTGTGGCTCTTTGTGGGGAAGAAATCCTGTGTAAACCTTCCATTTGTGGCAAGTCAATGTGATCTGTCCGTGTCCATACAAACCAGGTGACTAAAAAAGTAAAAATTAAACAAATTTTCTTGTGTGGATATTCCTCCAAAAACAGCATCACCAGAAGAGGTTCATACAGCATCTAAAAATTAACAGTAAACATGTTGTAATGAGTGGAAGACAGAAAATTAACCACAGATGCATGTTTCACTGATATTACTATACATAACCCTACGTTAGTATTATCTGTCCACTGCTAATAAACAGATGTTCAATAATTACTTTATCTTCTGCGGCAGATTGTTGTTTTGTAGTACACCAAAGGACAGAATTTGTACCTATGTGAATACCAGAATAACATCAATCACAAAACACTGCTCAAGTTTTGTTAAAGGCTACTATTAACAGGATATCAGTTTAATACTATCCTCAAATACTTTAGAAGCTAATTACAGGAGTGGACATCGGTGATTAAATGAGATCTACACAATCTCCTGGAGTGCTGATCTCTAAGACTGGAGATATTACTAATACTGTAAAATAAGACCACAGCTAACTCCACCCATTGTTAGTATCTAGGGGGTGGTTGTGTATTTTGATGTGGTAATAGCAATTGTGCAGCAGGTGAAGGTTGTTAACTTTAGTAAGGGCACATACTGTACTGACACTTAATGGGTTTTCCATTGTGCAAGTACATGTAAAGAAGCAGCTGCTGAAACTGATCCATCATGTGTTTCTTCCAAACCAACCAATCCTCTTAGTGGGAGATATCTTTTTTGACAAGCAATTGAACGAGTTTTTTTTTTTTTGCAATTGAACGAGTTTGGGTTTATTACAAATTCTTAATTTCAGATGGTAGTACAGTAATCCCTTGCTATGTTACCTTGTGCAACCCCCACATTTTGATCATCCATGTGCTTTAATGCGTGCTGGCCTGAGAGTTCATTTCACCAGAAGAGGAGAGAGAGCAGCCTAAAGTGCGATCTTATTCTTCCTCAGTCAGCCTCTTTTGTAAGTAAACATGTCCACGTCTTTTCTCGCATTTTTAAAGTGTTTACACATATTAGTATATATGACTGAATTGGGCTTTGATGGTTATGCAAAAACATGCAATAGAGATTTCCTAAATAAAAGAAATAGGTTTTAGTTAAATAACAATAACGAATGAATTAAAATGTTTCCTACATGTGAGAGATAGTGGGAATGTTGCTAAGTGATCTAGATCTGTGACGAGTTTGGAAGAAAAATTAAAGTGCATGATAAGTGCAATGTTGCTTAAAGGAGAACTGCAACACTATTTTCATATTTCAGGGTTAGAAAGCATCAGCACTGATGAGTGCAATAAAAGTAAAATGTGCACAGTAACTTGTAAAATCTCCAATTTATACCACAAAATAAACTAAATTTCCAGGTATGCGCAGCGCCATATTGTGCGATTCAGAATGAAGAAACAAGACGGTACGGCCCTGTGACACTGTAAACAAGCAGGCTTTAAATCTTTAAATCCAATAGAAATATTGCATTAGATTTCAACACATTTTTTCTGACAAATACTACTTGTTAACTCTGTATGCAGATCACATTGGAAGATTTCTGTGGTGAAATGTCCGTTTTTATTCACTCGTACATCACATTACAACGCAATTTCTGGGAACTCGAATGCGAGTTTGGAACATGGTAATGTACCTTACTTTCAATTGATTAAATCATTCAAACTTTTTTTTTTCAGTTTTCCAAATTAATTTTAATTGGATCTTGACTTTTGTTCCCCTAACCCTATTTTTTCCCATAAGGTCCTATGTTTATCAACGGTGAATTTACCTACAGCAAGAGTTTATGAAGGTAACACTTGTGGTTGTTAAGGGATTACTGTACTGCTGCAGTGTATAGCAATGGTGAATGAAAGGGCAATTAATGTTTTAGATGCTTCATGTTGTGACATTCCAGCCAGGAAATGTCCCAGTGTATGCTTATGCTGCCTCTTTTACTGTTGTAGTTGCAGTTGTGTTCCAGTGTGATTAAAGCAAACAGACCAATGTGCTTACGTGTGCACACATAGCATACGTTTGTATGTGAAACCTCACAACTACACATTTCTGACCACATGACTTGTTGCATTTGTCATTAATTCATACTCGGAAAGCAGCAAAAAATGAGTAAAAGGAATCTGTAATTAAAGATTGGGGTGAAAACACATTTTTCTAAAGTGCTTCAGAACAGCAACAGTGTCAGATTGTAACAGTATTGACAGGTACCCATCTATGCGTAGTAGCAAGGGGACACCAGCAGGTCAGTGAGAACTATAAGTTGATCATCTGTGAACTGTTGCTTGTGCTCCTGCCAGTTGTCATGGTGCGTCCTGCGGAAATTGGAAAGAGTCTTCTTCACTGTCATCTGAGGACACACAGAGGGAAATCATTCAGTTTGTCATACAGTAGGTCATTATTTGCATAATTAAATAGGAGGTCAATCTAGTAAAAAAACATACACAAATGGATTAGAATGAGCAGAAGAAAATACATTTTTATCACTTTGTGTATAATACCAAAACACCTTAGCTACATGTGACCTCTACATGGCAAGAGCATCTGAGGAAGACAAAATGATATTAAGTATATCAATACTAACACCTCCAGTTAAGTGGCCAGGAGCAGAAATCATACCTCAATGGGCTGAGTGTCATTCAGATGTGCACTGAGATCCATGAGCAGCTGTGGCATCCAAGTAGGGACATCATAGGGGCTAGACAGGATACAGGCACTCAGACCCAGCACCCCAGCATGGCGCTTCACCAGGTCTGAGAGGACATAAGACATTAGTCACTGCAGCAGGCAGCACTTAAACTAACCAAATTCACAAAAACCACTGGATGATTGTTACTACAGATGCACTTAACAACTACGGACTTTTTTATCTACTTTTTTTTTTTTAAATGACAAACAATATGACATCATGCAATAGAAAACTTCAGTTTCCTAGCCCATGAATCCAGTGAAGGAGTACAGCACAGTTTTGAAGACCCACCAAAAGCAGGCCCTAAATTGAGTGACCTCTGCATTTTGTGTACCTGCAGGGGGAATGGTGTCCACCGCAGACCCTGGGTCTCTTTTCCTCTTTTTCGGCAGACGTGTCTTACACAGCTTTTCAAAGTGGGCCTGCATGGGACCGTCCATGGAAAGGAAATTGCACTGTAGAAAACCGCTGAGGGTGGTGGCGGCCATCTCTCTCACCTGGCACACAAACAAAAATACACACATGAGCTGTGCCCCAAATGTCATCCCTGTGTGGCACTGGGATTTCTGTACGTCAGAGTTGCCCTTTACAGGAGAGAAACAGAGTTAGACAGACAGAGAGAACCTGCACTCACACTGGGCTACAGTATTCTGTCTTTAAACTGTAATAAGTCCCCCTGCAACTGCCCCCAGCAGGCAGCCCCACAACCCTCTTCTGCCACCACTGCAATCACAGCCTGTGTACTCACCGGGCACCTCATGGGGCTATTCAAAAGAAAACGTCATGAGGGATAAAAATAAAAATGTATTACGGAAATCCTTAGTCAAAAACAATCACGGCTACCAAAGTTAACAGGACAGCCGTAAACAACAGAGTGAAAGTAACCCCTCCCCATGTTTAAAACCACTCTAGGAATCATGGTGTTCAATGCTTAACATATAAAAACATTAAGAGTCTATTCTTGCAAGTAAAAGAGTTTCAATATGTATTAATTTTACACTTTAAATAAAGAATAGACTGCATGTAATTTAGGAAAATCTTAATTATGTTACTGAACATAATGTTCAACTGCAGCTCATGAGCAAAGAGTGATGCTGCAAGCACCACATTAATTAACCACTATTATCCCACAACGAGCCCCCCCTTTTCTTCATTCTAGCCACACAATTCTTTCACAAGTTTCAATGAAAATAAATGACAAAACATTAGGGTCAGGTGTATCTGAAGAGCAGCCTGAAAACCTAATAAAACCAACATTCAGGCAGCTTTGGGAACTGTGATCAGAATATGGTGTGTTTTCCACTTTGAAAAAGAACAGGTTAAGTCCAAATCAAAGTTGACAATTTTAGGAAAGCAGACTTTGAAGGAATAAGACATATCTTAAGAAAAGTAAATTGGGATATGGCAGATATTTGGTGAAGAACAGTTTTAACAGATTCAACTTAAAGCAATGAACAGATTTATCTTAAGAGCTGAGTTAATGAAATGCTAAAAAAAGTATTCCAAGTGCCCATAGTTAAAAACACATATTAGAAATGCTAAGAGAGAAAAAGGAATGTTGCAACGGAGGCTAAAATAAATTATAAATGGTTCTTTCATTACTGTAATAACAAAAAAACCCAAAAAGGCTGAAGTAAAATGTATAGTAAGTAATACACTCAAGTGTTCACTACAGAAGTCAACATGCCTTGGGTCACAGAACCACAAAGGTCTTTATTCAATGGTATTCGCATAGTAGAGGCAGAACTGTTTTGGGTACTGAAAGCACTCAAGTTAATAACTCCCCAGGGCATGATGGTATCCTACCAATGGCACTAAAGGAAACAGAATACGTTCTTAGGCCATTGAAGCAATTCTAACAGTCACTCAACACAGAATGGATGTGTTAGAAGAAACGCTGTTTTTTACTTATTTTTTTCTATGTTTCAGTGTGGAATTTACATGTTCCTAGCCTTAACCGTATTCCAGTTTGTTCATTGCTACATGTCTCTAGAATACTTACGTTTTCTTTTTTAAACTGGGGTTCTGTTTAACTGTCTATAATCTTTGTGTATATCAGGACACGCTAGTGAAGGCATCTTTAAAAACCCTGAAAACCTTGAAAAGTCTTGGGGGAAAAAACTGCAGTGAAAATTCAGCATTTCTGTTTCTGTAAGAAAAATATTTTCAGGACTATCTGAATTCCCCTCCCCAACTTGAAAACCTATCTCCGCATCTTCGATCACACTGCATTTGCCATGACAGCAGAACAGCTCCTGTAGCCCTGAGGTTTCCATAGCAACAGCCAGATCAGCAGATCCCTGGCTGTGAGTGGGGGCAGTGCTGATTCAGGAGAGGAGAGACTGCGCCAGCAATAGCCAGGCAGTGCTGGCTGCACACACGACACACACACTTGCTTACATAGCACGATGTCAACTTACTTTGATGTCCGTCCTAAACTAGCTCAATTCCAATACCCAAAGACCGCAACTGTAGAAGCCATATTACCAACGGCAGAAACAATTACCACATTTCAGCAGGAAAACGCCACATGGCTGGCTATCCGCAAAGTCTGACAAGACAGAGAGTACACTGTAAAAACCTATATGATTCCATGAGACAACACTACATGAGCATTTGGAAGAATTTAATTTATCTTCATAGCCTCTTGAGCTGATGGGAGACAGGCGCAGCCTTGAACTTTTTTTAATTATTAGGGTAATGGTTGACAGTTCTCTGAATTCATTATGCCTATCTTCATCTACATTTCTTAAGAACATTACTGAAAAGCACTAGAATTAGAAAGGCACACGGTTAATCAAAACTCCAACAATACTCGCTGGGACCTTATATTGCTCAAAAGTAATCAATTACATATTTTAGGTTGTAAAACCCGTGAAGGATGTACTACTGCCAGAATAGTATATTGCCACTTGGAACGTTAAAGACATCTGCAACTTAAGCATAATTAAAATAGTAAAATTTACAGTCATCTACCTAAGAGATATTCCAAAAACCTAATGTCGTTAGCTACACAGGTGTGACTGTGATCAGTATCACATAGCAGCAGTAGATAAATATATGTAGTAGGATCCATACTTTTTATTAACAAAAAGGGGTCTGAATTCCATGCTGGGGCAGCTAATTAATTTACATTTTGAGTGGAGAACTACCAGAAGAAAATGAAGATCATGTTTTTTTTCCAACCTCTATGTTAGGAAGCTCTACCCTGGGTATTCATTATTATCAATTAGGGATCTCATGGGCTAATTAAAACCCAGCACAAATAAGCACAGCACACAGTGTTCAGATACTTCCTTAATCCCATGCTAAGCTGCAGTGACAAGGAGGGTGTTGGGCTTCAGTTAAAGGAGAGTCTGCAGTGTTACTTCATGGAAGGGAGTGTGCCCAGACACAGCATGCAGTGAAGCACTCTTTACAGGTGACAGGAAAGGATGCAGGTCACACACCTCCAGCTGCTCATCCTCCAGTAGCCTCACGACCAGCCATCGCACATCCTGTACCTCCTCCTCGCTGCTCAGAAAGGTGAACAGGTTGTAGAAGACCATGGTCTGGAGATAGGTCAGCACTGAGTACCGTGCATGCCAGGAGCTGCTTCCCGCTATCTGTCAGTCAGGATAAGAGAACACAACAACGCATCAGGAACACCCATTTCCCGCCTACAGGGACCAGAAAAAGATCACAAAACCAGGTTTTCAAGTTTTTTGAAAACAGAGGGGTTCAGATTTTCTTGTCAGTTAATGTAAAACAATCACCATCTTGCAGCAGGAGTTGGCACTGCAGCAGATTCTGTTTGAGGTAAACTATACTTTTAACATCTTCTCTCCATCCTTGTTCTCCAGAATGTTCTCCGGTTTCTGCTATGCACCTTCCTTGTTTCCTAGGACTCTCACCTCTTTGAGAACTTGTAGCACCATTGGTATTTGCTGTGGATACAGCAGTCCCTGAGACATAAGCGACAAGCAGGTCTTGGCATCTCTTTTCAGTTCATCGTAGCTGTCATCATTTTCTACAGGTGCAATCTGACGGGACATTTACCATAGTATTGTGAAGACAGGAAGGTCTCTTACTCCGAAAATGTACACAGTGGATGAAACCTTTTCTACTTTCATTAAAAACAAATACAGAATATTTTTTGCTAAAATAATGCATGGTAACTTAAAATGAAGTTTACGAGATTTCTTTTTTACATGAACAATCTACACCTCTAAAAATAAAAAATAAATATGAGCTACTTAAAATAAATGCTTTCCCTTGTTCTAAAAGCTATTTAAGTAGTCTACTCTTTTATGTTTAGTGTGCTCTTTTTTGTTTGTTACATTATTTAGAAAACTAAAGTTTGGTTAAAGAAATTCAATGAATTACTTTAAATGTTCTGTATTGTTATATAAAATTTAGAGAAAATATATTTAGCAATACTTAAAGTACAGAAGTATATTGGAACATTCTTAAATTTAATTTGCACACCCAAATAACAAAGTCTAGAATCAGGATTTACGTGCTCCTGAGTGCGATAACCGGGTCCAGTACAAAACAAACTGACAGCATGGGACAGATGCCACACACCTTGAACAGCAGGGGTAACAGCTGGAGCTGCTCAGGGACAGCAGTAGAAAAAGACCTGCCTGCACTGGCCATCAGCCACTTCAGCACTGAAACAGAGGAAGAGACGTCAGCACGGCATTCAAAATTTCACAGCTCAGGGTTTTCTTTATCATCTACAATTCTACCCCTCCTTAAAGCACTTTGTTAGTCCTTCAGAGTTCAGTACATCAGTTGCCAAAAATGAAATTCTTTCTAGATTAGTAAGCATCATCCTTCGCCATCTCTCCTCTAACTTCTCTCTCCCTTTGGTGTCCTTTCTCTTCACGACCTTCCTGTCTTTCTCTCTTTCTTCTGTGTCGTGTCTGTGTCTTTTTGTCTCTCCCATGTGTCGGTCAGTCACCTGTCTTCAAGAGTCTAATGGCCTGTGTCCTCTCATCCTGCTCTCCAACTCCATTCTCCTCCACTACGTGGTTCTGGATCTCCTCATCGGCTTCTGTCAGGGGCTTAAGCTTCTGCAGGACCCTCTCTGTGAAATCAGAGATACGTGGAGAAGAGGTGCGCTGTGTGTAGGGCAGACTGACGTCGATCATGAAGATGTAGGTCAGGACACTGAACAGAAAACAACAGAGTGGAGATTATGTCTTAGACTAATAGCTATTGTTTAACTATTTCAAAACAAAGTTTACCTATAGTAACAAAGAACAAATATACCTGTCTTCCAATTCATATTATGCTAGCAATGTCAACTGCAATTTATTTTAATTGCAAATATTGAGATATATGCCGATGTTTCATAGAGGATCATAAGTTGCCTTAAAATCCACAGCCGGTTCCTAAAATATGATAAATATCTGACTCCTGTGTATCTAGTCAAATAATTTCTCAAAATGTAAGTTTTTGGTTAAAATAATGGACAGACATAACAGTAACATACTATTTTCTATTTCACTGTTAGACATAGGTTGGTAGCTCCACGGAAAGTAAAAGCACAGTGTTTAGGGAGAGCCATACCTCCCTATCCTCTCGCGGACATTCTTGTACACCTGGGTGAGTTTGGGTTCCAGGTAGCACAGCAGTCTGTGCAGGAGCTCTGCAACGCGCCACTCTTGCTGCGCAAGTCCCCCCTGCAGCACGTACAACCGGCTGGACAGGAAACACAGCGTTACCAGCATGGCACACACAAAGAACAGACACCGTTCACCCAGAACACCAGCTCTACAGAAAGTTACACTCTTGCATGTACAAAAAAAAAAGGAAGTAAGTAAAACCAGCCTCACATTAACAGGACAAAAACACCATCTGAGGCAGGACCTACTTGCACCCTCTAGTAGCGTGGACCTATTTCTGTTCATTACGCATATCTCATGTTTCTCAGTCTGAAAACAGCATGGCATCTGATATCAGATAGCAAATTTCATAATCATAGAAAATATTTTTTTCTGAGACTAATGTAATGCAGAGGTTAGCCAGATTAATTTTTCAACTGCAAATTCAAGACAATAGTTTAGCATGTTAAATCAGTTTAAAGTGCACTCTCCTTCTGCTTGTTGTTAGGATCTCTCAGTTAGCAGTGGAAATTTAGGATGATATACAAGCTTTCAGACATCCCTGAAACTGAACACTTAAGGTGCCTTTTCCATGTTATTAAAGAGTGGAATGCTTTACAAAGAAATCCAGGTTCACTTATTATAAGCCAACAATGTCCTTATGCTGTTATTTAAAATATAACATTTATGCAATCATAACCTACACAATCCCTGCTGAAGGTTCTAAAAACTTTACTCACCAGG
This sequence comes from Lepisosteus platostomus, assembly GCF_059453375.1. Lineage (NCBI taxonomy): Eukaryota > Metazoa > Chordata > Actinopteri > Semionotiformes > Lepisosteidae > Lepisosteus > Lepisosteus platostomus. The sequence continues at coordinate 16,122,355 of NC_142627.1, read as the reverse complement.
CATCTACAAATGAGCCTCCCTCTCCATTGAGGGGTGACTCCATGAGCATCTCGAAGAGCCAGTGCAGTTTACGGGGGTCTCTGCTCTCCTATAGTGTAGCAGACACAGAGTTTTACATACTTCAAATAAATAAATTGCGATAAGTGACTCATAACTATCCTTTAAACAAATTAAATTGTGCAGAACAGTCACGTGTAACCTCTAGATGTGCACAGGTTGTGCTTTTTCATGCATCTCAGTGAATTTAAGATAATGATGACTGGCTACGTTGATAACCACTGCCTAATAACTTGCTTAAGATACTTTGTCAGACGTGAGTAGAAAGGTCTGCTCTTTTGTCACAAATGCAGAGTAAATCAGAGACTCCACAGGCTCTGTGTTCTAACACTAGGTGCAGTACATACGCAAGCTGTAGCAATGCAGGTTCCCCAATCACTGTAGGTCTCCACAGTAATGTTGGACAGAGCTGTACGGATCAGCGGACACAGAAACTCCCAAAGTTTCTCCACCTACAAGAGCCACACAAAATATGACAGAGTAAGAATTGCCCAGTTTCCCTGGAAATTAGTGTTGCTAAAAGAGCTGCCTGAGAGCAGTTAGGAGCATAGGATCGTTTAAACTGAGAACCAGATGGTTCTAATAACATTAAAAACATGTAAATGGCTTTTGTCTGCATAGATAACTCAATCAATAAAATCAAATCTAATTTGTTTTATTTCATCTAAGTCTCCCTTTTCCATTCAAAGCAATGCACCTCTGATCTTTTTCTGGGAGAAATAAAAAAATAATCTTTTAATCATTACATTTACTGCCCCCTCTTGGCTGTACAAGGTATAACATGAAAACAATCAAGTGTGCTGAAATCATGTTAACCCTAAAGCCTATAGTTGGGAAATATACTGCTGGGCTTCTTGGCTATACTTCCTATACATACAACCATCACTGGAAATGGATGATTGAAAATAATACAAGATGCATCACAGGAGTGAAGTGAGTCATCTTAATTGAAGGGTGTTGAAGATGCATCACAATATTTTATCTAACTTGGTCTGCAGATTGATAGCAGTCATTGCTGAGAAACCAACTTCACAAAGGTTAAGCAGATGCAAACTGAAGCATGTTCATTCTGTTCCAGGTGACTGAATTTCAGATAGTCCATTTAACTTCAATCCAAAAGGAAGCCAGAGAATGGTGTTTGGTGAAAAGCATTTTGAGAACCTATCAGCTTTCAGATCTATGAGCTGATGATCTTCTTACTTACAAGATTAGGTGTGTGCTTTACGTGCTTCTTGCTTAAATCACACAGTAAAACTTCATCCAGCTCCCTGTCATAACTACAATGTACACCTACTAAAAATATGCCATATCAGTCAGCTGTGTCAAGAATCAGAATAGCAAACTCCAGAGATAATTTTATTATTCCTGTTATGCCTGCAGTCCTGGTTACTGTGTTTTCATAGACGGGGGTACTTCAGAGAGGTTTAACTTACTGGCTGCTGATTTTCTCCATATCATACAACAGATATCCTTAGTGGTGGAAAGAAAAGAATCCTCTTCAATCTTAAGGGAGTTCTTAATTTTTTTAATTTCGTAAGACACAAGGTTTGGCTCCAATGAAGACACATTTATATATGTGCTGGTGCGATGCAACTGTTGACTGCCCTCATATTTTCAATTAAAATAAGGGGCTGGCTTTCCAGTAAGTGCTGCATATTTTTTCTCTTGCTGTTTAAATGGTTTGGAAGGTTTAATAACTTCATTGCTGAGGGTTTCAATGCATATAATGTAGAGAGGGCTTTAGCACCTCTGAACTGCCAGATGGGATGAATCCATATTTCAGATGCAATGACTCATACCTCCAATTGAAACTGGATTTTTTTCAGTTTCTTTATAGATTGCACTTCTTCACTTTCACAATCATCTCTGTCATCCTGTTGAGTATTCATCCACACATCATTGGCAACTCATCATCTCACATAAAATTCTATCACTGCTTGTCTGCAACAGTGAAGCCTGAGTCTTGGACTGGCAGAAATTACTCTGGGACTTGTCAATGGGAACTGTGGATCCACAGTATTCTTCATTAAACTCTTATCACCATTATCACCATTCTAAAGAAATTTTTTTCTTCAACACAAAGCTAAACACAGGTACTGGGAATTGTTTATAAAGGTGGTTTATAGCCAGCCACCTTACATTACTGTGTGAAAGACTTTACATATAAATACTTCAAACCACTAATCTAATGCCAATCAAAGTCCAATGTCTGTATCGCATGGAAAAACCCCTATATATATACCTATAAAGTTGCACATCATAAAGTAAGACATGCAACAGCATATTTACTGCACATCTAACAAGTCTTAAAACCCTTCGTGATGAATGAACACTGAATTACAAATAGCCGAAGAGGAACAGCAGACAGTTCCTAGCTAAGTGAATTAGTGGATATGTTGTCCTAGCTTTTGACTCAAGTATGCTGTAATGGCATGAGCCTAAGAAAGAGCTCTCACCTCAGTGAAGCTCCAGTGCTTGCAGCCACGGATCAATCCGGCGATGATCTCGGCCACACAGCGCTGCGTGCTCTCATGGGAGTCGGCCACCAGCCTCTCCATGTGGGACTTCAGCACTGGCAGGAAGGCATTACCGAAGTTTCTGAACAGCCCCTGAAGCAAGGCACAATGGAGAGGACCTCAGCAGGCTCCAAGGGTGCTCTTACAAACTAGTCTACATCAAACACACTTACCAAAACGACACGTAGGACAAATTCCAGCTATTATTAAGGCTCTGGTTTGAGTGTTTATTTTTAATAATGTAATGCCCCTTTAAAATTAATTAATCACATGTCTGGTTATTTTATGAGAAAGACTTATATGTTTATGTTTACATCATGTGGGGGAAGCAACAAAAACGGCTTACAAAAAGTCAGATGTGCAGGACTTGAACAGTTATGTTTAAACTGCACAATTCACTAGTTAAGTCTCATTTAGAATACTGTGCATAATACTGGAAGCTACATCACAGAAAAACATTGCCACTCTATCCAGAAAAAATAAACCAAATAAATTCCTTGGATTAAAGGAATGCCCTAGACTGACAGGATGAGTTTGATATAAGATTGTAATTAATTCTAAAATGACGCTGCACATTTCTAATAAGGACAAACATGTCGCATAAAAATCAGTAATTAGAGTTTAAAGGGAGGCGTATTACTTAAAAATATACGCCCTGATTACAATAAAAGCATTTTCTTTTGAAAACATTTCTTTTAAAGGTGTCCGTTCTGAAAGAATGCTAATTTACCTTGAAGAGGCAGAACCTGCGTGGATTGAATTTATCTTTTCCCTTCCTGTCTTCTAATGAAAGGAACTTAATCAGTTGGTCAATGAATTTAGGATCTGAAAACTGGTCAAAGATGATCTTCTCAATCTGTAATTTTTAAAAGAAATAAACAGTTCATATCTGCAATATACACAAAAACAGACAATTTTAGAAAAGTGTGCATCTCAGAATTTGTAATTTGTACCTCATTCAGCTGCTCTCTCTTCTGGTTCAGCTTAGGCTGCTCCTCCACAGGGGCATAAAGCATCATCTTACTGTGGGGCAGAACACAAGCCACTCAGGACAGTGCCACTACAAGTACAGCAATTTGAAAAGTGTAGTCCAGCACGCTGCCTGGTGAACGAATACTTAAATGCCCACTTCATTTCTTTCTTTTTAATAACATCTGTGTATTCATTCTTTCAGTGCCTCAACACAAAAAAACTTTCACTTCAGATTTTTCTTTATAAACATTTGCTAATATGTATCCTGCAAAAAAGAAATTCACATATTCAGCCCCTCACTGTTTTTGAATCCTAAGCCTGTGGGGTTAATACCAGTGTACCAGGAAACACTGGGGTGCAGAGAGTGTGCAGCAGAGGAGCTGAGGCATACCGTGGCCAGCTGTAATAGCCCCAGTGTGTCTTCTCCACAAAGCGAAAGGCCTCCCAGGCCTCCTGGGTCTTTGGCAAGCAACTGCTGTCGTACTGTAGCCACCGGTTGTCAGGTCTGTCCCCTGCAAGGATCTCATTGGGCGGACTGCAGCCACCTGTCACACAGATACAAGGAAATGCAAAAGAACATAAGAAAGGCCTCAAGCAACATCAGGAACAGGTCACTCAGCCCATCTGTCTCATTCGGTGGGGCTACTCCATCATATGCAAACAACAACACACTTCTTCAATACACTATAGTTTAGGTTGCAAACAGCCCTGTAGAAGAAACCAGGCAAAAAATAAGTACAGACCGACCTCATAGAAGCCACGATCTTTTAACTTTTCTGAAGATAAATGCAGTTAAGTGGAAATGAGTGACTGGGAGAATTTCTAGGTGGGAAGCTATACATATTTTTCTTGGCTTGTCACATGAACGTCAATGTCTTAACTTTTAGTCTTCCACGTCAATTCCTCATTCATTTCATCTATGAATCTGCTTCATCAAATAGTTTCAATGCCTTGGCTTCAGCAAGATGACTTACTGATTTCATAAGGATCGATTTCCACTTTCTTGTGAGGTTTCTTCAGCTGCTTCATTATCCCAGCCACAGCTGAGATGGCCATCTGTAAGAGAGAGAGATAATGCTGTATTTACAGGTATAAATTCAGGTTGATCTGACAAAAGACAATCTAGTAGCATTAGAATTAATTTCCTCCTGTGGTGTGGCCATGCTAACCTTGCGGACAATGAGCGCATCGTGGTTCAGACTCTGAACGAAGAAATGCACAGCTGGGGCTGGCAAGGGATGGTCATCCCGGAGCAAAAGAGACAGAAACCCAATAGCAATGTGCTCAAACTTCCAGGGTCTAAAAAACAAAAAAAAAGATCTCATTACAACCATAATCACGTACACATTTCAAAAGGAAGCGTAAAAAAGTCTAAACCAGCTTCTACTGATTTCCACATCTTCCCAGACTCACGGCATCCCAGTAGGAAAGTCACATGAGATGGTGGCGTTAAGACAGTAAGCCAGTGTTTGTTATGCATTTTGTTAGGTATTCTAAAATATGCCAATTTGAGTATGATAAATGGTGACAAATGCTGTTTATTAAATAAGAATCACATAATGTCCATCTTCTATCAAAATATAATTATCCTTTAAATATGCATTGTTACATAATACAATACTTGGTCTAGCAAAAAAGCACCAAGTATTTACAAGGGTACTGTAAAAAAGTGGAAGAACAAGAATGGTCACTGAAGTTTGATATCGATGGAACGCCACAGCAAATGTTTGATAAGATTCATTACAGTAAAGAAACATCTAGGTACTTACAAATTTCTCTGACTGAGGCTTTCCAGGAGGTCATTTATTAGTTTTTCATATTTCCTAAGGGAAAATATAAAACTTTAGTTCATCTATTAATATACCTATGCACAAAATCTGCGTAATAGTGTATGACTCATTACTCACCGCAATGCATCCAGATTCCTGCCCTGCTGGTACTGAATGCCCTTCTCAACATCGTGGGGTGAGGGCAGAGGTTGGTAAGGGACAGTGTTTCCAGACTGCATGATTTTCAGTGCAATTGCTGTAGTGCTCTCAGGTATCTGCAATTAAAATTAAGAGTACATCACCCACAAAGAGCTAAAAGTAGAAAATAGTTCAGATGAGACAGCTTTTTGTCCACACACACAAATTAAACAGACCCCTTCAGGACTCCAAGATAGAGCATAAAAAGAAGATCACTATTTCACACAAGAGATGTAAAAAACGGCCTAACAATGTGGAAATTCTTATTAGCCTGTTTTGGCGGCAGTGCTGAACACCCATTTGGAAAGATTTCCACAGAATTTGATTGAGCTTTACCTTATCTATCCAAACATTTAGATCTGTAACATACTAGCAGTTGAATGGACAGATGGGATGCTTGAGACTAGACACAGTACAAGTATAAGATGCTGTTAGCCTTGCTTACACCGAAGTCCAAACCAATGGTCTCATATTGGCGATGGATCTTGTCTGCCAGATCGTCAAACAGCCGCACAATGGATGGCTTCTCGAGAGACATTGCAGAGCTCAGGCCAGAAGACACGATAGCTGGCCAGGTCTGGGCAATGCAGTCCCAGTCATGGAGATTTGCCAGGCAGACCCCATTATGATTTCCCAGGAGGCAGTACAAGGCACCCTGAGACAGAAATAAAAACTCTGCTATTATATGGCCATCAGCACCATATGTAAATAATAGAGATATAAAATAGGAAACTAAACTGATATGAAGAGCGTCTTTGAGCACACAGAGCTGCTATTACATTGTGGTCAATAGAGAGTGGGAGATTTATATCATACTTTGAACTGCTGTTGAGAGATGTCTTGCCGGCCTGGCTTCAGGAACTCCAGAACCAGGGGTATCAAGTCCCGGCAGCAGAAGTTGTAGGTACCCAGAGCAGTGAAGAAGGCAGTCTGAGCTTTACTCCGCACCTGCTCAACACAGCAATCCCAACATTACTAACACTACAGAGGGTGCTGACAATAACTGTTACATACAATCCAAGAGTAAGTGAAAAATTAATGGCAAGTTAGAAAAGCAAAAGAAATGGTGGCAGGAGACAGAGACACTGCTTGCCTGGCTGTAGGTGCTGGTGGAGAGGCGCAGTAGGTCCCTCAGCAAGTCCTGGTGAACTCTCTTGTATTCACACCCCTCAACTGTCAGCTTCCTCAGCTGTTGCACACAAACACAACACAGGGAACCCACAATCACTAGAGGCCAGCACTTATATCTTTGTAATTCCACACAAATACTAATATGATAAATGATATGCACAAGAAATACATTTTAATTGGAGGTACACGTGACATTCTGTGACTGTTACAAGCTGTACCCACCTCATGCTGTAGCATGACCCTGTCTATCAGCAAAGCTCGAATGTGCTGCTTTCTGCCATGGAGCTGCAGGGAGAGAGAGTATGGGATTTATACACTTGAAAACCTTTAGGATGCAATATAGTACTTCAAGCAACATTTTCATGTCTGTGTAAGAATTACATAGAACATAACTAAGCCTACATACTATTATCGAACTGCCTCATGGTAATTTACATAAGCAAGTTAAAGCTAATATTAATCAAAGTTTGTGAAACTACCCCTTTGTATACTAATAAGAAGCACAGTATCACAACTAGGAAGCTTTTTTCTGAGATGGGTTGCTTCCTCTGATGTCCAATTGGCCCCGCACAAAACACTGCCCAGGATGTTTGTTGATACGAGTTGTAGCCAATACTGTTTTGTTCTTGTTTCATTCTTCCTCAGTTTTACAATGTAAAAGCCCAGTGGAACCGAGGCGACTGATTGGGCTGAAACTAGTGAAACAGTGTCACTAGTTTTAATAAAATAATAAATGTGAATGAACAGAGGAAGAGACTGAAAAGAATATTTCATGTCCAGCATTTAAGTGAGAGTTAAAACTGTGTGTGCAATAGTGGTGACATTATAGAAGAAAAGAAAAATCACTAGCCTTTAGTTTACATATAAACAGAAACAAGCAGAAGTGGAGACTAACCCGATTCTCCATTGACTTTTTGACCAGGTTGAAGCTCTTCCATCGGGAGTCAAACTCATGCTTATGGGAGCCTTTAAAATGTAGCAAATCCCCAATAATCTGTGACAAAAGGCAGGTCATAAGTTAGACAGTGACAGAAAAGGAATTCAAGACTTTATTAGACATTTTCTACTTCTTGATAGATTGTCTTCAACAACCCACCTTTATGATCGAAAACAGGGACTTGGTGTCATCTTCTGAATTCTCCAGAATGTGATCTGAGCAAAGTAAATAAATAGACCAGTTCACATACTGTTCCACAAATGGATTTAAACAGAATGTTTTTTTCCACGTAGTGCAATGGTATCAGTGTTGCCTATGAAATGCAAAAGGAGTTGGGACAATATTGTACTGAATGGAGGCACTTACGCAAGAGTTCCCTCATTACTCTGCAGATGACTTCTCTGTAGTTCTCCCTTGATGTGTCTGAAAAAAAATATGGGAAAGTTATTAGAGTGCATCTAAAGCATAAGGATGAGCAACTTTGGCTATTACCCACAACAGGGTGAAACTGTCTCTCTGTGCTAGCAGGAAGCGGCACTATGTCGGAAGGCATGCTAAAGCACCAGTCAGGACACACTGCTCTTTGGCAATGTGTTTACACCTGTTAAAAATAAACTTCGGAAAGAAATTTAATCTCATTTTAGAAGACTAGAGATGAAGCCCATAGCATGACTCATGCTAATACTTTTCAATTCCAAGTTCTCTGCAACATCATCTAAATATAACTTCCGTTATTGAAGAATGTATCCAAGATCTCAAATGAACTCACCGTACTTTTTCATTAAAGGTGTGAGCAGAATACAGTATATGATATGTCTTATTACGGTTAACTGGTTATTGCTGGACACATTTAAGCTATGGAGGTTGTTAGGTTCAGCTTTAATGCAGCAGCACTGAAAAGACCAATGTTGTTTAAAATGTGAATTGATCATCTAACACTACAGTATTAAAATGTTTCCAGATATTTTTGTGTAGAAATCTGAAAATAAACAGTCTAACCTTCATTAAGAACCATTTGTTCATCAAAGTTATTTGTCGAAACTTTTTACAGCTAATTCATTTACTCTGTTAAAACCAGGACAGACCCACCATAGTCGACACCAGTGAAGAGTTTTGTCTCCTCTAAATTCACCATGCTTGGAACACTGAAGAGGAAAAGAAAAGATTACATTACAGCAAAGTTTCCATTATTTTTTAATATTTATTTCCTCAAACAGGGAAGGAAGTACACTGGCCAGACATTTACATGTCTGGCATATTTTTTGTATTACAAATACAAACAGTAGACCAGGAAAGGAATTGACCTGATTATCTGAAAGGTTAGTTGATTCTGTCATGTGTGATAGGAAGGTATAACAGACAGGCTAACTCACAGGTCAGGGACTGGCTCTCCACCCAGTGGAGGCAGTAGGCTCCCGACGCCCAGAAGACAGTGCTGCACAACTGACAGGCTCTGAAGGACATCATCCCTGAGGGCGAAGGGAGCACATTACACACTCACTCCTTGCCACATTCATAAAGGCCTTGAACTTCCTCAAGAAGAAAAACCACAGATCATTTACTTATGGTCACACAAACTAGAATTTATTGATTTTTTTGAGTGCATTTCTAACAACTTATTTTTCAATTTCCTATTCATAAAATGGCGATTTCATCGTTTAAGGCAGTCCTCACAGTGAATCATGTAGGCCTGACTGGAATCACTGCCTGACCTGCTCATGTCAAGCTGGCCCCGGGCATGTCTCTGCAGACGGACCAATTCGGGCTGCAACAGGGTGTCCAGCACGTAAAAGACGAAGGTGGTCTCCTCTGCCCTAGGCACGTGCCACTGGATCTGCAGGTTCCACAGGTTGCCTGGCTTCCCCCAGTCCTGTGCAGACCACCCAGGAAACAAGTGCAAAAGATTATTTAAAAAAATGCAATGTACCAAGTTATGATTTTAAATAGAAAACCTACATCTATATAGAATTGAATAAAACCAAAAGAATCCACTTAATGATTCAAGCACTATCTCCATGAATGTTAATTTCAGATGTTTGTTATAACCAGTAGTTGTTACTTAATTTTCCCTGCTGTGCATGTAACCTGATAGGATAAGAGCTGGGGCACTGATTTGGAAATACTAGTCCAGAAGGAAGAGTGAAACCTACAGGTCCACTAATACCACTTGCAGCAGCAACCTGTTTTTTAAATGTCTCCCATCACTGTACTGGTTTAGTTGGTGGTAATGCTGTTGGGATCAAGCTTCTACCAATTGTGGCAAACATATCATACACTGGGGCAGCTAATAAGCAAAAACCAAGCAGGAAAGAAAACTACAGAGGTCTACGAGATTTGGGCAATATGTTCCTGGTTCTATAATTGACAGCAGCTTACAGACGTTTCTGATGAAAGATGAAAGAGTACAGGTCCAGAGCAGAGTCTTCTGCAGGGGATTGCCGGCTGTACCCCTGCACCTACCTTGATGGGGAGGTAGTTTGCAAGGGGCTTGTCAAAGCCACCTGGGATGCTGCAGTACTCGATGGGGTAGGTGAGGGCAATGGAGCGCAGAAGATGGTGCAGCAGGTTACAGGACAGCGAGTAGCCCTGCTTACACTTCAGGTGCAGTGTGCGCTGCAGGATCTGCACCAGTTCGGCCCGGTACGTCAGAAGCTTGTCCCCATCCACACGTGTGATCTGAGGAAAGAGGCAGGGATACAAACATGCTCAAAATAAGACAACATTCTGATATGCTTTAATTAAATCTGAGCAAAACTAAAATTTTCAAAGTATAATGCAGTATGCTTTGGAGTACGTTCTTTGTTATTTTATGTAAAAACTCCCCTTATGTAACAAGTTCCCTTAAAAGTAAGTGTACATCTCAAATTCAGCTAAATTATTCATTATTAGTAAGACACACACCCAAATATTCCAAATGTACAAATAAATTTGGCAAATTATAGTTTAGGGAGTGACATTAATTTATTGTTAAAACTAAAATAATTAAGATGTTACATCATTACACATGGATTTTGCTCTTATGATTCCTGCAGGGTAAGGCACTTTTTCCATCTTTTTGTGTGTTTGGATTTCATCACTCAAAAATGAGAACAAACCATCTCATTTTGTTGCTGGGTTTGCAGCAGAATTCATTGGCTCAAGTCTCACCTCAGAGAGAAGCTGGAGATTCCAGAGTAGTTCCTTATCCAGCTCTTCCTCACTTAGCACATCATCATCTGCAAAACATCCATGATCATTAAAATGCTGACATACCCATATAGCTAACTAAAAGTCAAAATCATGTCTTTCACCACAGGAGTTATTGAGAATCAGTTTAGGTCCAACTCTTTAACACTTTAAAATGCACTTACTGACTGTGAGCTGATTGATTGCATTACAGCAATATGGCACAAAAAGCTTCAAAGACTCTGCTGGATGACACTGAAAGGGAAAAAAAACATCATTATCAGAACACTGCCACTGGTCATGGGAGCAATTCTGCACAGCACTGTAAAAGCTGCTTCACTTAAAAGAAGATATGCACGATTCTGCTGAACAGTAGATAATGATTTACATGCAGAATGCTTTTCTACATGTCTCTACAGAGGTCAGAAAGATCAGAGTGACCCCTCACCTTAGCAGCAGCTCTGCACATGTCTGCCACCATTCTCCCAGCTACACGCGTCTCAAAGATGTTTGTCGTGGCAAAGTTAAAAACCTTCTCCAGAGCCACCTAAATACAAACCAAACAAAACCTGATTTAAGAAAACAAAGAACTCAAAATGCATTTTGTTCTAACATTTTGTTCCTATTGCTATTACCTGTTCTTATTTTCCACCTAGGACAAACAGGGAGTAAACTGTCCACTCTAAATCTATGGGTTAGTTTAAATAAAAATAAACTAACCTAATATACATTACTCATAATCTTAGTTAATAAACCGTATCAGGCAGCCAAACTGACCTTGAAGATGTCTTTGGAGCACTGTGTGAGGATAGTACTAAATGTGGAGGACAGGCCCAGCTCCACCAGGCTTTCAAGGTGGGTCATCTTCTCCGTCTCAGTCTCCTCTCGGGTCTGCTCCAATGTGCTGCTGTCAATCAGTGCAAAGCACCTGCACAAGGACGTACACACATACATACTAACTGCCTGCACTAGACACCAGCATGCTCTACTCAAAAACAACAAGTGTCATTTTTACTAAATGAGACATTTTTTGACATCATTAATATACTAAATTTTAAAAATACCATTGCTTCAATACTGGGAAGCCGGAAAAGCATTTTAATCTACATAACCCTGACGGGTGCCAAGTAGCCATCTCTGACTAATGTTTATACAATGGAATGTATAGAGCAGAAAATTAAGTTATAAATAAACAGGACATCTGACAATGAGTCATCGATTATATATTCACGGTAAATGTGATGGATAAACTACTTTATATTGATTGCTCATGTATACCTTGAGTAACTGCAATCAAACCTTTTAAGATCCTAATTAATTTGAATTAAAGGCTGCTACATGACATGTTTGATTTTACCTCACCCAAACTACACTATATTAATAACAATTACTGTTACGATAATTGTAAAAAATACTAGTTGAGGCTTTGAGTAAATTGCTTTTGCTAATATACATTTATTGTAACATCTGAATTTCTCTTAGACTTCTACACAACAATATACACAAAACAATTCTGTTATGCCCAATTCAGAATATGATGCATCATTATTGCACTTTTACACTCACCTGTCCATAAATTGCAAAACAAAGTCCTCAAACTCTGCTGAGGCTGAGCACAACTCACGTTCCACCTGAGACATACAGACAGCTCTGTTAAAATCAGGATTCAGCTCCTACAACATGGGGCATTCTGCAATTACTGAAACAAGAATGAGCTGTCACCAAGAAATACATACTTCAGTAAGGTCATCTCTTTCATGAATTGCTGATGAACAGTCTACCAAAGGCACAAGAGTAGAAAATGTTGCAATGAACTGGAATGTGATCTGCACAAGAGACAGAAAAAAACAAAGGCCAGTCAGAATATCTTAATCACAAATATAGCAGTATTATGAATGTCAATTTTAATAAAATTACCAATCTTAAACATTATTATATGTGCTTTCAGAAAAATATATTATTCTGCTCTCAACAGTATCGTAATACCTGGAACAGCACACTGCTACTCTAGTTAAGATATTTCAGTACAAGTGTTTGCAACATGGGGCTCCTTGTGTTTTAACCACGTACCATACACTTGCTGAAGTCATTTGGGTCAACTCCAGGCAGGGCTCTCATCAGGAGGGGCAGCATATGAGTTGGACCCTCGGGGAAGCGATGACCACCAGATACCAGACTACGTGCTACGCCAATCATGCAGCTGAGAGTGGCAGTTAGCTGGTGAGGCTCTGTCAGCGTCTCCATGGCAGGGTAGGTCCTGTAAGACAGACAAGGCAGGACAGCTCTGTCACCCCACTCATAGTTCCACAATTTCAATGAAATACATTAAACAGAAAGCACACAGACATCTCTTTTTGTTATGTACTCCTAAAAACCTGAGCCTGTAGCTAAATACCAAGGTGGAGAGGCTTTCTTTCATAAGAATCACAATTATCACGTGATAATGTTCCAAGGAAAGCAAATAGGCATCATCTGGTTCCCATTAAACCAGTTTCTATCAGCTTCAATTAATGAACTGTCCTTTCTTTAGAAGTTGGTGCTGTGGATAACTACACTTACTTCTCCAGCACAGGGGGGATGACAAGCTCAGGCCTCATCAGTGCCAGGTTCTGTAAGGCCTGTGCAGCCTCTAGGCTCCCAGTCTTGCTGAATATGGCCAGGAGCACTGGCTGCTTCATACTTTCCACAAAGTCAGTGATGTCTTGCTCCGTCAGCTTGTGGTGCTCTGGCACTGTGGTGAGCCATGTGGGCTTCTTGTAGCGTTCCTTGTGCAGCCTCCTCACCACACTGGCTGGGAGTCTTTGTAGCAGCTTCATTAGCTTCATCTGCACGGACAGCAACAATCGCATCACTGATGCCACTGTGCCAAACCATTCTGAACAACACACACTACTAACTACAAGATGTCAGATGCACTCACAACAGAAACAGAAATGACGTCTTACGCAATAATATTCAAATAGTCTTTACAATACATATTATTGCAAATATTATATATATTATATATAAATATAATATATATTTCTATTATAATATATATTTATATCATATTATTATTTTATATATTATAATTATATATATTTATATTATCCCTTATTAAGTTTTTGACAAGTCCATTCTTTGTTTATCCATTTCTACATCCAAAGATTCAGACATAACAACTTGATATTCACAACCAGGTGTGTCTGCAGATTTGTGGCATATATTTACATTCTTTACATTCATTCATTAATCTCATTCACTCATTTATTAAAATGGTATGAACACAAAATGTACAAATTTATCTGAACAAAACACTTGGGATCTCAGTACTGAAAAGTGCAACAGAGACAGGTTTTGGAAGCAAAATGCACAGCAATAACCATGTGCAGCCATTTAAAGCAGTATTGAATCAACACTTGTCACAATTCCTAAATTATATACTAAAGAAATGATATAGAAAGAAAGTAAACACTACCAGCAGTCAGTAAAAGTTCAACTCCAGGTCGGACCCCTAAAGATATTTAGTCCTAAGCGACAGTACATGAAAACTATCGCTATGCTTTTTTGGTTGCTCAATTCTAAAGAAGGGAAAGAGAGGCATAAGTACTGAGCGATAAGCACTCACCAGCCATCTTCCATTGTTGGAGGGATGGAAGAATGAAGTAATGCTGTTGAACAGCCCACTGAGTTGTTTCTGTGCTTGTTTGCTGGGACCACCCTATCAGAAACAGAAAAGTACCTTCACTGCCTGAACATAACTATTACCAACATGGTGTAGTGGATAAAACTTAAATATAGCAAAAAATATGGAAGACCATGGTATTGGTTTAAAATTAGTTATAAAACCAAACAGTAAATTAAAGCTAATATTTCCTAGTCAAAACAAAGCTCACTGCTGTTGTCACCACTGTATCTATTATTGGGTCATTACAAAGAGCATAAGCACAATAGTTAAGGAGAAATCGAAAAGTAGGCAATTAAAGTTGTAAGCATTCAGAATTCAGAATTTAAAGAATTTTTAAATTAAAAAGATTTAAAAAGTAATTTAAAAATTAAGCAGGGGAAAAAAATTAAAGTAATCACTTCCAGTGCAGTGTGTGCAGAGTTACTATATAAAGCAATTTATTAACTCTTAAAAAGTCATTTCCCCCTAACTCTTAAAGTAATGTTTTACAAAAAAATAATCTTTTAAGAATGTAAGTGTAATGGATTGCAGCATGATACTGACCAGCATTGAGGAGACCCAAATGACAATATGGCCTATATCATAGGCATTTGTCAAGTATCTTGGAACTAAAACTTGGCTGCTTCCCACAGGAAGATTTAGACTTCTGAGAATTCTGGTAAATATCTGTAATGAAAAAAGATACATTTCACACTCAGAAACAGGTTTATTACTATTAAAAACACTACACTAGTAACACACAGTGATGAGGGGAAGAGACACATGGGTTTTTACATATTGTACTGTAGTACTCATTTTAGTTTGTATTATAATATCTCACAAGATTAAACATAATTTATAAAATGTCTGTTAGCAAAGTACTGAATGCATTGTAAACCAGGACCACAGCATCAACATCCAATTCACCAACACAGCAAACCACAACATGTTTTCAATTAATTCAAGTCAGATATACCAACTGCTTACTGATAAATAACCAAATAAAAGGAAGGCAACTGGAATGCCTGCAATAAGATGTGTCCAGACTAGTGAAATTGATTAAAAAAGCGAATATTTTAAGAATTAAAGCACCTTATTCTTGATATACACACTTGCACAGGGAGTGTCATGAAAACCACTGGCCATGTGGTTGACAAGGACACAAAATTCACATGAATAGGCAGAAATTGTCCCAAAAAGCCCCACTGCTGAACTCCAAGCATTAATCACTTCAAACAGAACAACACTCACCTTCGGAATATAAGGATCCCAGTCGATATAACCTATGTTGTCACTTGCCAAACGAGCAAAAAGGCTTACTAGATGCTGGGGAAAAACAATGCGCATAAAGAAATTAGACTTTCTCTACATTTAGGAACGTAGAGAGAACATTCAACAAAATGAGAACAATAGGGACCACAAATTAAGTATTTTTACGACTGCATCTTTTTCCCGGATTATCTCCCAAAGATAAAGAGAACTAATGTTTGCCTATGTACCCTTTCAAATGATCAGAAAATATTAAGTTATACTATTATGAAGACATTTGCCAATCAAGACTATGCACTTTCAAAGATCATAATGACTCTACACGCTATGTATCAAAGCCTGAGTACTTTTTCACCACACAGTGCTACTGTGTAAGCCCATATGGCCTTGTGGCAGGTATCCTCAGAAAGACTCACCCCTTCCCAACCTGGGAGGTTCTGAACAGACACCCACAATTTTATGAATTCAGGAAACCAAAGCCTGGGAAAAAAAACAATGCACAGAATTTAAACACAAAGATGCAGGAGACATACAGTAACATAATATACATAATACACTTATGTATAAATGCATTTAAGCACTCTGCACTTAATTAATATTTTATGTGAATCTAATAAAATTGTAAACAATTTTAATTGTTTACAAAAAAAATAATATATACTGAGCATGAAAATAAACTTATCACTGTATGCATGTATGTTTTTAGAAAAATAGGTACACAGATTCTGGATAAAGATTAGTGATTTTAGAATCATTCTGCTAAATTGATCAGTCATGAATGATAGCAATTACAATCAAATGAACCAAAGTGTCCCATTTCTAAAGAAAACAACATTTTCAGGCCATCAACACGATGAAGCAACTTCTCAGGTGGACTTGCCAACAGTAAAGCCAAATGCTCAATAGCAAAGAATCAAGGTTTTTTGCAGACCAGTGGTTATCTTGTCTCATCCAGAGAGAATGCTGTATTTGCTTGTTTGTGTTCTAATGGGACTCTTAATCACTGGTGCTAACCGGTGCATTTGATTAAACTGCTGTCCCATTAGTCTTTTTTCAAGCACTCAGTGCTTGGTTCTTAAAACTGTCTAGGCAAAATTGTATTATTTCCAACACCTCCAGTAAGCAGGTCCATATGCAGTCTCTCTTCAACATGCTAATTAAGAATGTGTCCCTTCTTTGTTCCTGACTAAAGGCAATCAATTAATCAAAAACAGGTTGGAATGACAATGTACAAAACACTCACAAAGAGTTTTTTTCTTCTTCTGTATAAGTTCAATTTGTTACATAGCAGCCAACATCCCTGAATGAGGGAATTTCTGAAACAGTCATTTGCACAGGGTTAATACGAATTACAAACCCAATGCAAAAAAATAGGAAACATAAAAACACACCTGAAACAGAAAACTGAAATCAATATCTAATAATTATAATGATAACAATAACCGTGATTAAAACTGTGGCAGAAGATACAGCAAACCCTGGGACTATGGTTGCCAATGAGTGTGGACTAGACATGCAGAACAATACTGTGATTTTTGTGTACAATACACCAATCAATGAGGCCCAGATACCATGTACAGTTGCTAAAGAAATCCACTTAAAGTGACTAATGACAATTGGATTGCACTGGTACTACACTGACCAAGACAGAGGGCCTCACTTGCTGCTCACCCTGGTGTGACAACATTCCAGCAAAATAATACACATCCTCATACCTGTATAATAATAACGTTCTTAACAATGTGACAGTTATGCCATGGATGTTCAACTCATTCAACTAGCTGCAGAATGAGCTAGGAGGAAGTGTGAAATCTAGGGCTCACAGATGAATGAAAAGGCTCTTTCTTGTACAGACTCCATGGTACTCAAGTGAGCATCTGTAACCTGGTCCAAAGCGTGCATCACAGAGCTTGCATTGCTTCCAACAGTGCCCACGCACGACTCTAACCTGTGACTTTCACAGCAGACACCCCGCTGATGACAAATGAATAATAAATGTATCTATATCGTGGCTGTTCAATCAAATGTTAGTGTATCCGCTCCAAATAAAATGGTCATTTGTCTCACCACAACTTTGTATTTGTGGTAGTTAAGAATGTGAAGTTTCTTTAATGCTCAGTATATATTGCCAATATATTATGACAGCAATGCCGTAGATGACAGAATGGAAAGGGAAGCTCTGTCATCTGTGAGAGGCATCTGGTACTGACTTGAAGCCTTTGTGGTGCAGCTCAGGAGGCAGGGTGGTGGGCAGGAAGAGCTCCAGATAGCTGATGGCCTTCTGCATGGTTACATCAAACGGACACAGAAGGGGCCTCCACTCATCCAGCATCTCCTGGGTAGCATCTTCGGGGAAATACCTGCAAAGCACAACAGCATGTCAAAAGAAAGCACAGAGCTTGGTTTACACACTTCTCCATGACTCTAAAACTCATTGAACATCTTTGTTTTCTAAGTGTCTCCATTAATTTACAAAATACTGCCCTCTATGTTGTCTCTGGAAGTTCTTTTCCTCCCTACTCTGTTCCTTTGCCTCATAATGCTTTCATTCATTCCCCACTCACCTCAAAAAGCCAACGCTAACCTCATACTGTAGAGGCAGCTCTTTATGCTTTCTTAAGAGAGGCTTATCCATATTCCCTTATCTAATGCAGTGACTTTACTTTCAGCACTCTAGTAACAGGAAAAAGCTACCCTACTTAAAATAACTATTCCAAAGTTTACGTAGTAGGAACACCATTTTCTTTATTCAGCAGAAAAAGTAAGATAAAATGATATGGAGGAGTGCTGTGTTAAGGACAAGCTATTTACTCAGTGTAGTACCTTAAACAGATAAACTTTGGTAACTGTTCTGTACAGTGAAATGCCATGTTCAAACAACCCACCACCCCCTTATTCATTAGTTGTTTGTTTACTAATCTGTTTAAACATACTTACGGTCTACAGCTTTTTACAAGTGTTTTCAGCACATTTTCAACAGAGCTGAAAAGTGGAAAAAAGGACAATCAGACACACTCAATTAAATGTAACAATAAAGAACTGTTAACCAGTAAAGTTGTGCTATTAATACCGATTACCATCTTGAGTACATGCATAATATAATCCATCTGCACTGAAAGTGAATTAAAGCTGAGAACAGCGCTGCTGTATTCTTGTTAACCAACTTGAATACAGTGGAGCTGTTTAAAACAGATTACCTGTAATGCTTTATAAAGTACATATCCTACAGTTACCCTAGTGTGCTGGGCAAATTTCCTATTCACCAATCATGGCCTCTTAATATTCCCTATCTATGAATTGGCTTCATCACTCTGTTCTCCTCCCTACTGATAGCTGAAGTGTGGTGGGTGTACTGGCACACTATGGCTGCCATCGCATCATCCAGGTGAGGCTTCACATTGGTGGTGGTGGAGGGGAGTCCCCATTACTTGTAAAGCGCTTTGAGTGTCCAAAAAAAGTTCTATGTATGTGTAAGGAATTATTGTTGTTGTTGTTGTTGTTGTTAATAATAATAATAATAATAATAATAATAATAATAATAATAATAATAATAATAATAATAATAATAAACAATAACAGCAATAATAATATTGCTGAAGAAGACACCTGAAGAAGGCTCCACGGCCGAAACGTTGTGTTCTCTTTCTTCTTTTTTTCAGCATGGAATAAACCTATTACTTGTTCCTTTGCAGCCTACGCATGCTGACGCAGCTACCCACCTGAACTACATAATAATATTATTATGGAACAAGTAATAGTTTTATTCCATGCGGAAAAGAGAAGAAAGAAAACAACTTTTCGGCCGTGGAGCCTACTTCAGGTGTGAGGATTATTATTATTATTATTTATTAATAATTATTAATTATATGAATTATTATTATACACAGCTCATTTTAATGGCTATATGTAGTCCACTGTTTTTGTCATTATGAGCATAGATAAAAACTGATAAACAAGTTTCAACACAAGTTCACTACAGATATCTGCTAGTACCATATCTATTAAAATACTTCTTCTCAATTCACAAGGTAACTAAATAATGTATGACCAGTTGTTACAGAACAAATCAATTCTTTGAATTGATCTGGAACCAGGGAATCTGGGAAAAGGAATATTTCTTAAGGTTTCATTTGGAACGGTCACAAACTGTCCATTGATTTTAAACTGACAAATGTTTGACTAATTTTATAATATTGAATGTAGTACTGTTTTCTTCATCAGTTATACTGTTCTCTAGTCTTGCAATATTCTACATTAAAAAAAGACTGTACAGCATGTCTCCTCCCATGTGAAGGCCAAGGTCTCTTTACCTGCTTAGGCCTCACCTACTGAATGCAGAGGGTGTTTGGAAACACAGGGTACATCTCCATCAACACAAAAACTCCAAACAAATACCACATCAGCAGGATGTTTGTAGCCTAACTCAAGTGTCCATCACCTCAATTTTTCACTCTAAAATACTGTTAACAAAACCTGTCCCAGGAAACACCTGGTCAGAGTTTACTGCTCACAGCTGTAAGAAAAGTTGCAGTTAAGCCAGCAGATGATTGTGTCACACTGTGCAGAGCTGCAGTGAAGCATTGGGTTGTGAAGATTAATTGCAAATCTACACTGAGGACATGATCTTCAAGAATATGAGCTCAAATGAAAGTGGAACATTTCTGTGGATCTTTTCTTTTCATCTCTTTGCAATCAAGCTCATAGTGAGCTTCACTGAAGAAGAGATGACTTCCTCACCGAATACAAACAACAATGGAGTACTGGGCAATGTCATATTCCAATAGAGATCTGGTAGTGGCAAAACCTTAATTTTAAACTGGAGGTGCAGTTTATATTCATACCAGATTACACAAAATAATGATAATAACCATAATTATCCTTCTCAAATTCAATATTCATACAAAGTTATTCACATTACTCTTCAGTACTGGTGCTGCAAGGTTTAAAATATTACCTAAACTACAATTTCATGATTAGTAACAGTTCAGGTGAACTAAGCAAAAAGCACATTTCAGCCATTTCAATAGTGTTAAAATATTGACAACTGTACTGCAGTGCGAAATTCTCACATGAGTGCTGCGTTAACATTGGTTTTATTAGAGCTTTGAAATCATCCAAGCTGCAATGGGACTTTTTGAAAACACATGCAATAAACACCATGAGAGCCCAAAAAAAGTGTTGTCCTTACCACCTCTGTAAAATATTTAGCACTATGCTTTTAGAGGAAGCCGAGTCTAGCCGTTGAGAACTGAATATGAAAAAAGAAAAGGCATAAGGGAACGTTGGAGGAACAGTCAGCACAGCTCGTGGCTCTGAATACGATCAAGAAAATAAACCTCATCAAGACATTAACCTAATGCAGAATTAACAAAGCCTTTAATAAATGAACAACATACAAGCAGCTTGTTGCTCTTCGTGAATGTATTATGTTTAATCACTGGATATTAAAACACAATGTTCCCAAAACACCATATGAGAACACATCGCACTGCATGCTCACAGCAGCACATCTGTGCCACAATGGGAAGGTACCAGTGGATGGGGGCTGGGGTGGAGAGGAGCAATGGAACGACCCTGAAATAGTTAAATATATTGATTTCTTCTCTAACCCATGCACATTAAACATCTGAAGCTATGGTGAAGAACAGCTATTCTAAGTGAGAAAGAAAAAACAGCAGCATTTGACACATCTAATAGCTTTAACAAATCTGATGAAATTTCTCATTCAGAAAGATATCAAAGACCAGCTACAAACAAATGTCAGCAAATGATTCCTGACTACAAAACAATTTTTAAAAGAATTACAATTACACACTAAAAAGATCACCAGCTATAATAGTAAAACTGTGATAACAATTTGAGTAAAATGACCAAAACTTCCTTTAAAGGACTGAATTTCATCTCAAACAGCTGTTTCACAACATATGACTTAATTTCAGTACTACAACTACAGCAGAAAACCCTGACAAGGCCAAAAAAAATAAGTATTTTAAAAACATACTACAGCAATCACAGGTTAAATACTTTGGAGTTCCACCGTTTGCTTGGACATTAAAACATAAAAGAAGAAATTCAGTCCAATAGACACAGCTAGTATACTAGCACATGTATGGGAATATGAGCATGTGAAGGACAGAAAAGAGCCACTGGTGGGAGGTTCAAGGTTAATGCTGCGATGAAAGTATAGAGCAAGAGATCTTTTTAGTTTAGATTTAGGATTAGTTAGAAACACCTTGCCACCTCAACGTCCTTTGTGGACGGTTAGAACTGATTCTGTAGTCTAACAAAGGTAACACCTACTTTGGAAACCAATTCAGCCCCAGGTGCTCCGTCTTGGAGTAGAGAATTCTCTCTAACATTTCATATAGGGGCTGCCAGGGCAGTTCTAAA
The DNA here is from genome assembly GCF_059453375.1 of Lepisosteus platostomus. Classification (NCBI taxonomy): domain Eukaryota; kingdom Metazoa; phylum Chordata; class Actinopteri; order Semionotiformes; family Lepisosteidae; genus Lepisosteus; species Lepisosteus platostomus. The sequence goes on along the minus strand of NC_142627.1, from coordinate 16,100,305 downwards.
TCTTCTCGAGAAAGAAGTTCTTTCTTCCTGGGGAAATAAAATGTAAATATTTATTTAATCAATTCACATACAAAACATTATTGTTGTTATATAGTTCTAATATTAAAACAAAAATGTGTATTAGTATCAGAATACTTATACAAATAAACACACAAAGGTTTATTTCATGCTGAGAAGAAAAGAGACAATGTTCCACAGATGTCACCAGAAGAAGGCTCCACAGCCGAAACATTGTCTCTTTTCTTTTCAGCATGGAATAAACCTTTAACTGTTCCTTTGCAACCCAGCATGCTGACACAGCTACCTACTGGAATTTATACAAATAGTTTTGTAAAAGAACTACATAGGTTCTATCTTGTTTCTGTAGATACATATAGAATAATACAGTATAAATGCTATGGACAAGAGCTGCCATCACAATGTCATCTCCAGGCTGCATAGAAGTCTTATGGTGTTACTCATGTAACTTAACCTCTTTCATTTGTGTAAATGCATGCAGTCTGGTTCATGCAAGAGTGTCATATATAACCTATCATAATGAAATTTTAGTGTCACCCTGATTATTCTGACAGCAAATAAATTCAAGTTCGATCTTGCGAATCTACAGAATACTTTCCTTATTATAAGGATTTTTCAGCACTAATTGATTCAATTATAACACCTTTTTTTAAAGCAAATTATACTGCTGGGTTTCAAATCAAAAGAAAACAATGGTTTCAATACAGTAATTCCACTGAGTGCAGCTGTAGTTCAGCAGTGGCAACGCCATTAAAAGCCAGCACAGTTTAGATATTTACTGCATGGGTCTGTGACAGGTGTAACTGATTTTTTTTTAGACTCACTTCAGTAGACTGATCAAGAGGCGTGCAAATCCCTGCATCATACTTATTTCCAGTTTAGGAATGGTCACCAGCTCATAAAGCAGCTTAATGAACAGTACATGATCTTCTTTGCTGAACTTTCGTCCATACAGCCGAATGTACCTGCAAGAGAACACATGGGCAGACCAAGAGTATTATTCGTCCTGGTAGAAGCAACAGATTCACAGACTACCTAATGTACCAAGTAAATAAAAAAAAGATCATCATCATTCAGTTTCTACGTAAAATATAAAGCTAGAGCAGCTATGATGCTTTTTGTGGGCGCACTATCCTTTTAATAAAATTAAGTGCATCGTAATCATGCTTCAAATAAGGGATTTCTCATTGACTCAGAAGACCTACAATACACTGTGGTTTTCATTTTCAGCTAAACTCTCAGTTACATGCTTTGATAATTTAAATTCACAACAATTTAATAATTATGCAATTAAGTGTTTAAGTAACAATTACAAAATCAATCCTGAACAGCAGTTAAAAATAGTTCTAATAAATGGTTCTGGGTGCAGTCAATAAGCAGAGAGTTGTACTGGAAGATATAAGGAAACAGCACTTTCAGATAATGTGGGGAAAAAAAAACAGCACATGCAGTTTATGGTGGACCGGTCCACTGCAGGTACGCACAAACACTGTTTCATCATAGATTATGATTTCTTGACGAGAAAGTAGCTCATTTTTTACAGTAGTGGCTTATAATGAATCTAGACCTATTTGGTACAATTTTCATAATGGCTTATATATTAAAACTCTTTTGTAAGCTAGCTATTTAAATTCCACTGTGACATGCTTTAGAAGCGTCTATACAGTCTTCAGTACAGCACAACAGTTACTGTTAAACGTTTACCAAAAAAAAGTTTGCTCTTGTTTTTCAATTCAAGTTATTAATATCAGTTATTGTTTCACCCCAAGCGGAGACGATTGGATGTTTTGCTTCCCAGAAAGTGGGTGTTTGCCTTGAGAGATTGCCGTGAGAAGGAAGAGAGAATATTATGCCACCCACAATTGTTAAAGATCATTGTCGTGACCATCCTTCATGCATTGTTTTTGAGTTTTAACTAATACTGCAAAAAGCAACAGTGAAATTATGGAATTATAGAATTTTGTGAGATTTATTTTGTTGTAAAAAAAAATAATTTTTCAATATCTTCACTCAAATCTTGCTTAACTGTTAAACTTCAGAAGTGTTGTAGAAATGCCTAAGAAATAATTTCAATGAAAACTATGAAAACTGATATCATTGTTGTCTTGAATGGCAGGCAAGGTTCTGTGAATTAAAATAGAAATGGTCCTGACAGGGCAGGATTTGCACTTGTGATCTAAGTGTAAGCAATGGGTCCCAGTAACAAAATAATAATAATAATAATAATAATAATAATAATAATAATAATAAAGTTTATTTTATATAGCACCTTTAAAAGTGGCTTCTCAAAGTGCTTAGAAAAGCGACCAAAGCCCAGAAAACAGGCAGTTACACTGAAAATAGTACATTTGTGGCACGCTATTTCTCTACCTGAAATTGCACAAGGTACATTTTAGAACAAAAGTTGCAAAAGTGTAAAATTAAGCACTGAATTAGAGATGAAAGGTGTGTGAAAAAACATTTCACGGGAACATGTACAGTACAGTGATGGGCTGGGTTTTATGTTTCATTTTAGCCTTCAAGTGAACAACACTAAATCCTGAGCTAGGTGCAAGTTGGTATATTTTTGCATTTGGAAAACACATTACTTAAAGTTTCTTCTCACAAGTTTGTTCTACTACTACTAAATGGATTATTTGAACAAATGCATTTCAGACATGCTAAATATATTTATTTCCACTGTCAGTTTTCAGTGGCAAGGCAGTAATAGAAGTACTCCATGTTAGCTACCAAACACATGCATGATATTGGAAAAATCTGTTAATGGTTCAATAAATCTGATTATATGTATTACATTGATCTGATATCAAATTCCCTGTTGATTATGGGGGATAAACTGACCAAGTTCCTGACCAAGAATTCTCCTTGAAACTGCTTCAGAGGGGACGTAAATACTGCTTTCACATGATTGTTTTTATATGTTCTTGAATCTTTATCTTTGTGGTATAAGTCATAAGATCAGTAAAGTAGGTCAATGTCTGCCACAATACTTTTCCATCTTAATATAGTAAGCTAGCATAATTTAATTGTGGAACAAAGCTGAGAGACCTGAATGAGATTTTCCAAAGAACGTGGAACTCTGTTAAACTGGTCAGAGACTGTGAATGAGAAAGAAGTGTTCTGTGCCGATTGCAAGTCAGCAAACAAGGCAAGCAAATAATTCTACCTCTATTTGTACTACTTAACATTAAGGTTCAATAAATAATAAAACTCTGCCTGTTTCTTAGTTGCTGAAACTGAAAAGCAATCTTTAGAGCAGAGTTAAGTGGTGCTTGCAGTGTTTAAAACATTTATTAATTTGGATTAATCTCCAATTTAGCAAAGTGAAAAGGTTAAAACTTTGTCCTAGTTCAAAACTGGACCCTGTACAATGAAAATATTGCACAATCTCCAGGATCTCCAAGCTCGCACAACATTCATCAATACCGACTGTCCCTCACTTCAAAAGAAGATCTTAAAATATCCCATTGAGTTCTCTTCCCTTGTCCAAAAAGATCTAACTAAACGCTCTTCTCCCTTGAAGTCACCCTGCTTTAAACTCTATTCTTGAGCTGTCATGCTGTCAAGTGTTCCTTTCCTTTAAAATTCACAACAGTGATCAAAGGGCTGTAGCACTGACATTTTTAAATCCCATACTTTATAAATGAAAATATTTCTATATCGAAGAGAAATTATATCCGACAGTTGTTCTAAATGGACTGGACAAAAGCATCCATTGAGTCCTTATACCCCAAATATCTGCAGTTACTTTGCACTAGTGCACAAGGTTAATCGGACGAAGTATTAATAGTTTTTGGTGTTTATTTTTTTGTAAACTGACCTGCCTTTAAATGTATCTTTGCTTAATTATGTTCCCTAGTTACAAACTCTAAACTTCTAATGACGAACACGTGATGAGGTGGTTCAGAATGAACGTCACAGACACCGAGAGTTTTATCAATCCCTCAAGCAGAGTTTGCAGGCAATGTTGATTACTAATCCCAGAGGCCATGTAACTTGCATCACAGTCCTGCAGTTTACCAGCTTCACATACCTATGTGTTTTGTACATTTCTTTTAAAAAAAACGTATTTCAAAAGAAGAGAGGTATACTGAACAATTATCTCAACTATGATATTCAATAAAAATTATGGTTAATAATGATGAATAAATTTCAATAGACAGACGACAATAAATATGATATGCTAAAGTGGGACCTAGTGAATATGTAATGAGGTATGTCAGAAATAAACACCAAAAATATAAAACTCAGTACTGGATTTAGTTGAAAAACCTGGTCTGTTTCAGTTTTGCATCTTCCAGATACAAACAGTTTATGGGAGCCTTAGAAGTTCTACACCTACCTAGAAAAGCAGACATATTTAAGAGAGTCACAGAAACAAATGCATCACCCAGATGATCTGAAATGATCTGAAAGGATCATCAGATAAAGGGGTTGAAAAATTGTAATAAAGCCCCTACCAAAACTAATAAAAAGCTAAAACAGATTGTGCATTAAGAAAAAGGAGTCATTTTAAAAGAATAATATTCTGTGAGAACAGAAAATTAACGTGAGAATTAACTAAAGCAACGTAAACCTTTCCAGCTAATGCAGAGGAGGTAAAACCTATTGACTAGTTTATCATATTGTTCTGTCCTGTACATATATGGAAGTGAATGCCTACTACAGTGTAAAAAGCCTGGAGCTTTCTGACTGCTTCTGGTACAGCACTACTTCTCCAGGTCTTTTTTACATAGCAGTAAAGAGAGCATGACTAAGCACTGTGAGAAAATAAATTGTGACAAGAGAGTCATACTGCAACAGGTAATTTAAGAGGCCTGTTTTTGTTCCAGTCACGGGGACATTTTATTAAATTTTGTACTTATGCAAAATGTAATTCGAACTCGCTTTTTTATTTACAAACATGTCGACCATGTAAGCAGCTGTTACTATTACAACATATAAACTCAGTTTGGCAAAAACACCCGTGTGATGTGACTTGGACCAGGGCTGATAACCGATTTATCCTAAGACAGAAATCAAATAGGACGAATGAAGCTGAATGAAGATTCCCCCGATTACAACTACAAAATAAAAAAAGCCCCGTCACAAAAGTGACCTAATTTTAACTTCATAACTTTATGTTATAGCACCAAC